>NC_049208.1:12626071-12926071 GCF_013347855.1 Anguilla anguilla | reverse complement strand
CTTTAGTTTAGTTTTTGTTTTCTTCATTTTTATTTTTATTTCAGTTTACAATAATATTTTTTAACACCTGGTTTTCATTTTAGTTTTAGTTTACGATAATATCCTTGTTAGGAACATCATTTCATTCATATATAAAAGTGATAGATGACTATGATTGATAATGGTATATATAAAAACCCACAACCACACAGCCAACCCCAGTACTTAGCAAAGGTGTATTGCTGCTTTTGGATTACTTGGCTTATCATTGTTACAAATGCAAATGTCCTCATCCTGTCAGCATGCAGGGTCCCCCATCTCCTACGCAATGGATAGGTGGAAAATCACTCCATTAGAGGGCAGCAAAGACATTCTTCTTGAGCACAACATACCATTCAAACTACGTATCATTTCCTTTGTGCAATGACTTATGCTCCATAATTACTGCTTCTGGGACGAGGTAGACATAACAACAGGTTACTGGCCACTAATGACAACCGTGAAAAGGTTGGGGAGGTTTGTGTTCAAACTGTGCCAATCAAGTTCATAATCTGTCAGGTAAACCCTCACAAGGTAAACTCTGTTAGTATTCATATCCCGAATCTGTACAAATGTAATCTTTGTATCATCCCAAGATAATGACCTATGCTGAACAAACACAAAGTAATGAAGTGAGGCTCATCGTGACCAGGCTGGCGACACAAACACTGCAAAGGTCAATACTAAGTAGTGATGATGTCTGACAGTGGCTTTGTGTCATCAGGAATGATTCATAACGAGGGTAGAAAGCCCATAAACTGACTATTCCTGACGAGGGTGGGGCGCTCAACCTATGACTGCATCAGCCCAGTTTTCATCGCCTGCACAGTGTGATTTACTGCCCTGAATTAATCTGTGAGAGTGTCTTTCATGTATAAAACCTCTTCAGACCACTTTGGATCATTTAACCTTTTTGGTCATCTTGGTAGCCTCCAGAATCATTTATGTTCTTATGCGGATATGATGTTGACATTGGCACATAATACCTGTGAATAAAATGACTGGTATTCCAGGGATGCTGATAATATTGTTGTTCAAGTCAAGCTCAAGTCATTCTACTCTATTATTATATCACCCGTTATATGTCTGTTATACCTCTGTGCTACATCACCTCTTTTTCCCTTACTTGTCCTTGTGGGCTGCAGAATTCAAACGCATCTCAATGTCAACACCAGCTAAGATTCAACATCCTGAAACATCTATAAAGACCAAATGCTCATCAGTAGCAGGCTTAAACAGGGCTTATTCAGGAACTGAAGTCCCGCTAGTACCACGAAGTGAAGAGAAATTCGCTCTTTTTAAGACTTTGATGTCCAGAGCTGTCCATAGACATTCTGTTGCTCAGCAAGAAGAATTAAACTTGAAGATGCCTGATGGTATTCCTTCCTGTCTGGTCAAGACTTGGGAAGGAAATGCCCCATGATAGATGCCATTGATAGGAATTCTGTTTCAATCAAGATCGATACATAAATCGTGAGCCTTCTTCTGTACCTATAACCACTAATGAACAAAACGGTCGCCAGGTGTCACTGATTTCACACTTACTTGTGGAACTGACAGCCAGCTGGCACTCTGCAGTTGTGAAAATGCATTCATTTAAATCCCATGATTAAATACCACGAAGGTATTGGCTTTATTTATTTATTTATTTATTTTTGCTTTTCTTCAAAAAAGGAGCAGGTGCTGGAGCACCTGCTCCTTTTCCCCCATGTTTATTTATTTATTTTATTGTTACTGGCATTACTGTTTATTCATACATTTTCAAAGTTTCCAATCAATTAACGAAACCGTGGCGGCGGTTTCATTTGCCCCGCTGCAGTTTCAGAATGAAGCAAAAAAAAAAAAAAAAAAAAAAAAAAAGTTTTACTCTCTTATAAAAGATCGCTACGAGCTCTGTACCGTCGGTTCAGCAAAGCACTTCTCGCCGCCAGTCCGCTGTCTTCACCCACTTAATACTATACGTGCGTACGAGCACTGACTGAAGTCTCTTTAGCGCTCGAGTACAATGCTCTACGGTCATGCACCACTACTTCCGTAGGCTCTCGTTCCATAGCACAAATTGAGGAGACGAAGTCGTTTAAGTTAATCATCTATTCAGAACCTACATCGACGTGAATATGGTTACAGAGGTTTAAAACATTATTTCCAGCATCAGGTTAGCAAAGCTATCTGTATCCAGCCTGTTAAGACTAACGTTATGTCGATCACGTGTGAGAGCGATACTGCGGATATTGGCAAAGCAATATTAAATTATTAGAAACCGGCCAAGTTTAATATAGCAGCCTATTCCTGAGTTAACTTTCGCTATATGACAACCATATGAACTAAGTAGTTACAATGGTCCGTCAAGTTAAAACTACTAACCTTAGCTACACACTTGTACAGCACTAGTAGGCTACATTATTTGCAGCATAAAGTTGGCAAAAGCAATAGACCCAAATGTAATGTTATGCCGATTATATAAATTTATTCAAAGCTGTTGAATGTTACTGAAGTTCAAGTAGCCTACTCGTTTAAGCTCAATGTTGACACCAGATATTGATGTAGCTGGAATTTCTACCTTCTAGAATATCTACTTTCTGGATATACCTTCTGCGTAAAACATGCTGATCACACGATTTGGCCTTTAAGGTGAAAGAAAAAAACAGTCATTTTTGTTTTAGAAATGTTTTCCTTGATGTTGTAACTTTCATTCCGCATCAACATTTTAACACAATGTAATCTACAGTATAAATCTGAGGTAGCATGGGGTGCCATAGTTTGCACCGTTGGAGTGTGATTCCAAACGCTTAAATATTCAGTACAGCACGTGGCAATTTCTACTTAATTTCTTTGATAGCTCAAGAGCCTTACAAACTTTTACTGCATGACTGAATTGTTTACAATATAGAGATCTAGCCTCTTAATTGTCCTCTAAAAGTGTATTATGCATAGGCCTATAACAGGTAAAATTTACAAAAATGTTCTCCCGAGAGGTCATTCCCCCGGATCCCCCAAAGAAGGTTGCGGGTGCCCTCGCCACACTTTCCAAAAATCCTGATTTTGAAAAATACTAATTATGCACAATAAACTTCGTACCCTGAAAATAGTTTTTCTAAGTTGGTGTGCCGCTGTCTTTGAGCACCTGCCCCTTCGAAACAGGATTCCGTAACCTCAAGCATTCCCCTTCAGTCCTTTTAATGTCATCAGGCTTTCCGGCCACTCGGTGGTGCTAAAGGATATCAAATGGGCTCCTTGTGACTTCACTATCCGTAGGCTACTGCGTGAAATTGTGACGAGTGGTTCATAAAATGAATTTAAGAGAAAATCAGACATGATAACGACATAAACCAGTGTGTTACATTTTAAAGGATTTAGCATGTATATGGCAGCACCATTCTCTTTGAAAAAATATTTGAAATGTAATCTTTTTTATTTAAAAATAATTGATGTCACACACAATTCGCGTTTGAATCGTTAGATTTACCTTTTCACATCACAGCAATATTGCATATAACTATTATATACATTCTACGTTAGCAGCAGGTAAACTAGTTCCTAGTCTCTCTTGAAATATTAGCTTTGATTTACGCCGTTATGTAGACAATCTCATGAATCGTCAAATCCCCGCCAACCCCAGAGAGCTTCCTTCCAGAATAAAAAAATACAGGGAATTACTTTCCTATAAAGGATGGAAGGAAGAAGCTCGAGGGCAGTTCGCGCGCACTGAAGGGGAATGCTTGAGGTTACGGAATCCTGTTTCTGCCTACGCCATGAACTTACAGGTAAACTTCAACAAATCGTGAATATATATATATATATATATATATATATATATACACATACATATATACACACACACACACTACCTAAATCCAGTTCAGATTCCTCCAGAGATGTTTCTAAGAGTATTGTTTATGATAGTACGCATGATTAAATACGCATTGTTGCATGCAAAATGTTGTCTTCTTTCCATTAAATGACAGATGCCACAACTGAAGACATCTTTTTATATTTCAGTGTTTGTGTGTGTATGTGTATTTATTTCTTTATTATCCAGTATTTATGAAGTTAGTTTTTCATCGTGGTTATTGCAGACGCCGTATGAGTGAAGTCATAATAATGTTCTGTTTGATTGTCAGGGTATGCTATTCAAGCTGTCTGAAGACCATCCTATTGCCGGTTGAGATGCGGAAAGTGCGTGCATGCGTGTAAGACCGACAGACAGACAGCGAGAGAGAGAGAGAGAGAGAGAGAGAGAGAGAGAGAGAGAGAGAGAGAGAGAGAGCGAGAGAGAGAGGAGGGGTAGGAAGAGAGTGTGTGTGTGAGTGAGTGAGACGGAGAGAAAGAGACAGGATTACAGTAGTTGGAGCAGGTGATCTTGCCATAAACCTCCAAGGGGCTGATCGTTAAGATCACTGAGCACAGGATTTTTGTCCCGACCATGGCGCCAGCAAGCTGCCCAGCACTGCGTGCCACGCTGCCGATGCTACTTCTCATGGGATGTGGCATTACTTTTTCACTGGGACAGAATGACACTGAACCGATCGTTTTGGAGGGAAAGTGCTTGGTGGTTTGCGATTCGAACCCCTCGGCTGACGGAGGGGTGACCTCCTCTCTCGGAATATCTGTCCGATCTGGCAGCGCAAAGGTGGCTTTCTCCGCGGTCAGAGGAACAAATCACGAACCTTCAGAAATGAGCAATAAATCCATGACTATCTACTTCGACCAGGTCAGTTGCATTATTACCGTTATTTATTTATTTGGTTATTTATTTGATAAACTTCACCCCATATACCCGAATGGGTTGCGTGAGTTACTTTGGTTCATTTAAGTAACCAAACTTTAATTGTAGCAATGATCAAGTGAAATTACGTTATGGCATGTACACGTAATGAGAAAACAGTTTGACTTATTATAGACGACTTTTTAAATTATTAATATCATATATAGTATTTAATCTGGTGGGTATCATCACACAATATATATCTTTCTGTGGGACCCACTCTTGACACTTACACTATTTCAGTTTATTTGGCCATCCAGGACGAGCACATTCCAGATTTAAATAAAAAGCCAAATTGTATGAGCCATATGGAAGTGCACTTTTTAGAATGAATTATTGTAAAATTCGGAATTCATAAATTGGTTATGAGAATTTAAACGAATTATGATAACAACAAAGAACTTGTTCATTAAGACAACGCACGTGCATTGAACGAACTAAGCGATTAATAAATTCCCTGCTTTCATGACAAATTGTTTTCTCGCAAGAGACTAGTTTTAATTGTAGCTGATTCCACATTACACGTAAATCAGGTAGACCTACGTTATATTGTTGTGTGTGTGTGTGTGTGTGTGTGTGCGTGTGTTTGGAGGGGGGGGGGGGGATTTGGGGGGGCACGTGTTCCAAGAAGGACAATTCAAGTTACAATGAGGCTGCCAATCAAACAGAGTTTTTTTTTTTTTTTTTTTGATGCCTTACCTCATGCTTCACTACATCCGTGAGCTTATGCCATACATGGGCACACGTAACAGTCTTGATGGGTCCACCTCATTACATCTACATAAACCACAGACCATCGCCTCCAAAGCACTGGTTACCGCCTGTGACAGCAGACGACGAACGACGTCTCTCGCAAACAAACAATCGAAGCAACTTTTGACGTCAACATTCATCTCAGACATGCGCGTGACGTGCATTAATTAATCATATGACAGTGGATCTCTAGGATAATGGGCTATAAGTATCCACTTATTTTAGAGATCCAAAACGTGAAACAAGACGTAACATTGTGTGTGCACGGTATGCATGTATTATAACACTGCAGAAGCAAACTAGACATCCGTACCTCGGAAATAAATCATGCGACGTAGCAAACATAAATGCAAATTAGGATAATTGTGTGAGTAAAATGCTCGTAATAAGTTATCGTGTTCTGTCAATGTTCACTATGCGGTGCTAAATGTCAACTCGTATTACACTGAACCTTATTAGGCAAAATGGCTACATTATTATTATTATTTTTAAATCAAAGTGACTCTGAGCTAATTGGTAGGCTAAGCACCGGTATAGTATGGCGTCCGGGATTTTCCGTAGCTGTGTATGCTCTCCTGAACCTTTAAACTGAGAACATTTACATCGCGTGTTGTTTTTTTGTTATTGTTGCTGTTGTTTCTGTTGTTGCAGGTATTAGTTAACATTGGCAACCATTTCGACCTAAAAGCGAGCGTATTCCAGGCCCCGAGGAGAGGAATTTACAGTTTCAGCTTTCATGTGGTCAAGGTATATAACAGGCAGACTATACAGGTGAGCACCGGCACCGCGCATGAGCATGACACAAAAATCTATAGTGAAATCCCCACCCCCCGCCAACCCACCACCCAATGCAATAATCTATATAAATGACACGCTGTCTCGTTATTTAGGTGAACCTGATGCAGAATGAATATCCCGTGATATCAGCGTTCGCCGGAGACCAGGATGTCACCCGCGAGGCCGCCAGTAATGGAGTTCTGCTGCATCTGGAGCGCGAGGACAAACTCTATTTGAAGCTGGAAAGGGGCAATCTGATGGGCGGATGGAAATATTCTACGTTTTCTGGTTTCTTAGTGTTTCCTCTATAAACATCGACTTTGTTTCAACCGACTCTTCTACGACCGAAGGTCAAGTACATATAGCCTACTATTCATTTGAAAAGAAAGAAAAGAAACAAAACAAAATAAACAAAAAAATAAAACACAAAAACTGCCAAAGAAGCAGAACGACATCGACATAATTAAATATCTACGTTGAATAGTGGCATTTCCTTGGAGCCCGCACTCCCAAATAATTTCAGATTTTTGTTATGGCTTGGATAATGAACCTGTTCGCATTTACAAACAGTGAAGCTCGATATTCATGCTCGGGATTGTATTGCTGGGAAATCGGTTAAGTTTCTGTCTACAGACTATACGGCGGACAGATGAACAAACAAGAGTGTGCACCAAGCCGACGAATTACAACCAAGAACCGTCATACCTTTGTTACCATGCTTTATTTTTTGTGTCTGTGCAGTCTTTAAGAAAAACGGCCTCCGTCAAGTAAAATGTGTGGATATCTGGACGTTCATGTGACAAGAAGTGCTTTACTGACAAAAGCAAAGTTTGCACGAATGGAAGATGTTTTGCTTTGTTCTGTGTTGTTCCTGGTGTTTCTCCTGGATGCCAAGCATATTGGAAACAATTCAAATGTTAATAAGACGCATACTATTTAAAGTGATTGTTGAAAAAAATAGAGAAAAAACAAACTGCGTCATATTTCTGTTAATGGAGACATATTAAACATTGGAAAAACTATTTTGCTAAAACATTAATCTAATTTATAAAATATATATATACAAATATCGTCTACGGTACGTTTCGGATATGCGTAGCTAGCTTTGATTTATTTGTTCAGTAACGTTGCTCTTAAATGTTTAACTATGTTGTGAAAGAGCTACAGAAAATCCTATAACATTAGGCCTAAATGATAATAAACTATCGTATTGTTATGCTTATCTACTTCCTTTCGTTTTTCCCTACACTCATTTGCTAATCAAGTTTAGACTACGTTAATGCACTTTTTTTGAAGGGCGCTTTCCCTCTGAAATCGTACAAACAATGACATTGCGAATTGCATCACTAACATTAATTAGCCGTACATATACCTGTTCTAATTAAATTTAATTGTAGAAAAACAGCTATTTTTAACCTGGGGGTTGACTGGTCCCAACAGCAAGGGAAAGTAACATCGGCTCACGTGGTCCTGTCCATGGTCCTGAAGCAGCAATCTTATTGTGCCTGCTTTTTGTGCTTTTAGAGCACGAGGAAGCCATTACCAGCGCATTATACAAATCAAATCAAGTATTATAATTATTATTTTTAGTAGTAGTAGTATGGTAATAGGCATTTAATTAATAACTGTTCATGTACAATAGTAAAATAAATACATTAAGCACATCTTTTAAAGTTAACACGCAACTACAAATTCCAGAACATGCCTGATTCTAATCAAAATTCTAGGTCAATTCCAGAAGACAAAAGTTCAAAATTAGCAAACTTGTAACATTTAGAAACCTTTTGATAACCGTTTCACGGTGTGTCTTTCGCGACAACAGACGGCGACAAGGATGTTTAGTCTGAACTGCAAAAGCAACCACGGAGGAATTAAACATAATTTAAAAATCCACAATGTACGGCACAACCCTTTCTGCCATAACGCAACTCTGTATACAGCTCAATGCATTTCATAGGTACTATGCAGTCACATTGAATAGGGTTCTAGAATAGGCATGCTGATTTTTGCCTGTGTGTGTCATCTGAACTTGGGCAATGTGCCCCACTGACAACATAGCCACGGGAGCCAGAACACTTTGTGTAATTGAGTGGCCTGCGTTTTTTGATGCAATGTACTTACAGATGAATTGACCTGAATTATTATTTTATTTTTTTGATTGCCTCGATTCATGAAACAGCTTCACTTATAATGTGTGGCACAGAATGCCAATATACAGTGTAATCTCAGCAAAATATCTGCACATGCCAATAGATAAACCATTCTTATGTGACATTTGTTATATTATGTACCAAACAATTCTGTGGTCAGATGTTGTTCAAAACAGACATACCACTTGTTTACAATGACATTTTAAATGAGCATGCATTTATTTATTGTATTTAGTAGCGAAGTAAATAAATAAATCAGGAGGATACAGTCACCGGCCACTCAGAGATATTGAAAACAGAAAAAATAAAAATGAAACACGCATTTGTTAAATAAAAAAGAATGGCAGATATATGTAGCAGGAGACTTCCCCGGCTAGGCATGATGTCAAATGCTAAGAGTGGCACTCGAGAAAGAATGACTTACGTATTCATGCTCCCTTTGATTGGAGCCCTCAATCTCAAAGCTCAAAGTTTCCATGATCAAACTGCAAAAATGTAATTACCCCTATCAGGGTTGCCCGTTGCCAAATACTGTACCAGGAGCAGTAGAACGTGTCGTTTCTACAGGGGCTTCTCTTAGTCAAAGCAAAAAAATAAAAATAAATCATCTTAAATTTTAGACCCAGGCTGGGAGGACTGGCCTTTTTTCGCGGTTGCCTTATAATAGGCATTAGTCACTGTCCTTCGGTGGTTTGAAGTAAAATGTATCCAGGTCTAATCTAAATAATGATATTAAAAGATCAAATACAAAAGGATAGGAATTTTCAAATAAAATTCTTTGCAATAATATCATATGGGAATTTCAGTTGAAACTGCAGTGCAGGTAAAGAAATGACATCACAATATGATGCGCATTAGCGCCGGCAGATAATGCAGCTGATTTTACCAAAATTCCAAAAAATACCTCTATAATTCCAACATATATAATGAGCATATCAGAGGAAAGGATGTAAATAAAACTTAATAGACTTTCATAGAACCTTTTCATAGGGTAGGCAGCAGAAATCAGAAATGACCTGAATTAGAATACCGTGGCAACAGGAGAGAACTTTGATGTTCATGGGGCCATTATGGGTTATCAAAGACTCACCGATTTGAACCAATTACAATGTTCTGCAATACCCAGAAAAGTTTTTTGATTGGATTACTATTATTATTGGAGTCAGTGATTGACAGCACATGGAAGTACCCCCCCTTTTAGGAAACCTTGCTCTTCCATCTTCCAGTGGTAGAGTATATTTAGGCTCTGACATGACTAAAGAGAATATTTTTCTCACAAATTTTAAATATAGAGACAGTGTCAGATGCCTCAGTAAAGTTAGACAAATCTCTCCACATTTTCATTTGAAACTGAAAAGCTTGCTGCAATTTGTCGTCTTCAAACTTTCAGAAGTATCTCCTCATAAACAGAAATACAGTCCTTCCATGGGGAAACTATGTTTATCTTCAGCGAGCCAACTTAACACCTTACAGATCACAAGTAACACTGAAACAAATCTTCATTCAGACACGAGGGTAGCAGTGCTATTTTGCTTATTTTGCTTATTTTACTTATGTAACTACAGTCCATAACAGTGTACTTTCCATAGTTAACATCGCCAGACAGTAAATCTCTTCAGTAGAGCATTTTTAAGAGGTCTGCCTAAATTTATTTCAGCATCTTTCAGAGCTCCAGAGAAAGCTCCATTATTTGACTGTATTTTATGAGCAACGACAATCTGCTGAGGAAATATTTTTAATTTATGCTTTGGAAAAAAAACCCCAGCAACAATATAGCTGCATATTACCTAGCAGTCCTTTACAACTCCATTAGGAGTTCAACCATTTACATTTTTGGTGAGTTTTAAAAGAATATCGGAGCTAAAAATATCACTGTCAAAAGTGTTAACCTGGGATTTAGGTAACTGCCAACTGAAGCATCCCCTGTCTTAAGGCAATGTAAACAAGAGCCAAACAGGTTTTTGGTCAGTGACTGCAATCAAAATGGTGCAGGGAAGTTGCTCAGCAGGCAGTAAAAAAATTTGAAAGCATTCAGAAATGATACAAGTGATGGGTGTATGTTGACAAGGATTACCATCTGTTTATTTTTGAATGTTTTGCATGACATTAAGTGTGCAAGTAAGAAAGATGCACAACCAACAATAAATAATGATTGGCTATGTGCAGTCAGCATGCTATGCAACATGTATGTACTGACTGATCTGTTTTTTCATCTTTATTGAAGATAATCCTTGTTTCATTATGCACATTGTGCTTGTCCTTCCACCATCTAGTGGTAAAACAGTGTTACTGCTACTCACAACTGAGGGAGTTGATGCTCATAGACAGAGACAATAAGATAAAATAATCAGTTTTTTTCATGAAGGACAACATATTATATTAGCATGCTCTCTCCTTTTTTTCAGTCATCAAACTATTTTACTATTGTATTCCAAATTTAATTCAAACATTATACTCAAAGACAGACAGACGCTATTTTTTATCCTGTACAATGTGACCCTGACTAAAATTCTATCCTCCTACACCGAGTCCCAAATTCAGGAGAAAAAGGCAGTTTCAGCTGTGAAATTGAGCCACACCTTTGCCTTACTGACCTCATCTATGAGTAGGGACTCCCTCAGTAGTGAATAGCAGTAACAACATTTTCCCTCTAGATGGTGTAAGGTTCATAGACAAGCATAATGGTAAATGGTAAATGGACTGCATTTATATAGCGCTTTTATCCAAAGTGCTTTACAATTGATGCCTCTCATTCGCCAGACCAGTAAGGGGTTAGGTGTCTTGCTCAAGGACACTTCGACATGCCCAGGGCGGGGTTTGAACCGGCAACCCTCCAACTGCCAGACAATCGGTCTTACCTCCTGAGCTATGTCGCCCCTAATAATGTGCATAGCCAAACAAGGATTGTCCTCAATAAAGATTTCAGCCTGACAAAAACTGTTCAGTGAAAACATACATGCTGCATAGCATGAAGATGGCAAGTAGCTAGGTGTTGTTGTTTTTTTTTGTTTGTTTGTTGTGCATCTGTTTGAAACATTAGTTGCACATCATTCAACATCACTCAACAATAAACAGATGGCAATCCTTGTTTAAAAAAACACTGCCATGTTCAGAGGATTTTTACATAATAGTATTACATTCAACGAAATTTAAATGACTCAAATGAAATATTTTGAGACAACAAACTTTACAAAAGATACTTGGGTTTGGCTTAAATAAATAAAACAGTTATAAGATAAGAATTCAGGGAAAGCTTATAGAACATTTTCCTATTTAAAAAAATTGTGAAACCAGTAAAACAGACATGCAGTGATGAAGCTTTCAGTTCAAAATAATTTGTCTTGCCTTGTGTCGGTCTTACAATGACCTCTTCCTGGAATCATTAAAGCATGTATATCTAAACACCCAGCAGGATCAGGCATACCTGCTGCTCTCTCTCAGCTCAATGCACAGAAAAACAATGTACAGCAGGTCGATGTTTAATATTAAACCGGGCCCGATGAGATTATACCTGCACCGGGATTTTACATACATCTGCAGTAGCTGTTCATTAGTCCTCAGCATGCGGTCTTAAACATCTCCCCTCTCAGGGACCGCCCATTGTGTTGTGTAGTCTTAATGCTTGCTCATTGCACGCACGCACACACGCACGCACGCACGCACGCACGCACGCACGCACGCACGCACGAGTATGCTGTACAAAATTAGTGCTGCCTCGCAATTGAACAGGTTTCCAATTATCAAATTAAATCCCACCAGTACCACCTCTATTTCCTATAAGATTTGTAAGTATGTTTTAATTAAGGGTTCTCTTACTGCACTAATTTGCCATATTTCAAATTCTTAGCATGAATTTTAAGGACTTCTTTTGTTGTTCTTTTTCCTCTTTGTTAAAAGCTGCAAGGGAAAATTGAGGTCTGACAAAAATGTTGTGCATGTTGTGCAAGAAAATGGGAAAATGGGAACCGCATCAAAAACTAAAACACACAGCAGGGTTCTGAGCTCGGATCAATGGAATGAATGTACCATTAGTTCTCATTTTTGGAGAGAACTAATGATACACTCATTCTGCAGATCAGTGTATCATTAGTTCCTTCCAAATTCCTCACTGTTACATCATCTGCCAGCGTAGCAGCATAGAATGGGCCTTCTTTCCTACTGTATGTAGCACAGATTTTACCCTGGGATGTCACAATAAGGGCCACATTAAATAGAGATTATAATCATGGAAACCTAATTTTTTTTTCTTTCTTGCTAGATATGTAGAGTTGGTGGATGACCAAATGGTTCATCTGTTTAAAAAATGAATGTTTTTAGCTTCTTCTGCAGTGAGCAGGGTGTAAAAGCCAGTGTATGTAAGTGGGAGAAGGCATCAGCTTCCCCGGTTTTGGTGCAGACAGTTGGTGGGATCATGAGAACTGGCAGCTCATTCACCACACAAGATTGTGGTAATTGTGGTCATGGTTGGTTTTTCAGTCCTCAATTTGTCACAGGAACAACTTCTGAGCCCCTGCCAGACTAGAAGACCACTGGAACTGAAACAATGTAGCCCAGAGAATGTAAATATGAATGCAAAAGCTGATAAATCTGTAAAAACGCAAAGCTGGGAATGCTGGTATCTACAGAATGGAAATATGGGAACATTGGTTTCCAAAGACCGCATAGCTGGGAATTCCGACATCTGAAGAATGCAAAGTCAGGGATGTTGACATCTTAAGGGCACAAAGCCAGGAACGCTAGCAACTGGCAATCGGGTACATGGGACACGCATCGGGCAATGCTAGCATCTAATGTAGCAAAGCTGGGAATGCTGCCGAATGGTGTCTAATGGATGCAAGGCCAGGAACACTTTCATGTGAAGAACACAAAGTGAGGAACACTGGCACATGAAGAACACAATGCTAGGAATGCCGGTGTCTAAGGAACAAAAAGTTGGGAATACTGACAAATGAAGAAAAAAATGTCAGGAATGCTGGTGTCTAAGGAACAGAAAGCCAGGAATATTGATGTTTGAAGGATTCGAGGCTGGGAAGGCTGGTGTCTATGGAACACAAATCCGGGGAATGGTGACATCTGAAGGATGCAAGGCCAGGAATGCTGGTGTCTAAGGAACACAAAGCCGAGAATCCTGACATCTGAACAATGCAAGGCCGGGAATGCTGCCATTGACAGAAAGCATGATGGGATCACAGGTTTCACAAGAACTCAAAGATGCAAAGAACTGGCAATGAAAAAACACAAAGAGGACTCCTGCTGTTTAAGAGAATGACAAGAACACTGCTGTGCCCAGAAAAAAAGCCGTGAATACTGGCGTTGAAGAATTCAAACACAAACTTGAAATTTTCATGGCTCTCATTCTGCTCCAATAAACTAGGTCACTGCAACCAATGCACACTTTGAATAAATGTAATAATGCACAATAAAAATAAGCAAAGGTAAAGTGAAATTATCAGTTACACGTGAAATTGAACAATCAAAGTTTATTATTAATATTGTAATTATTATTATTATTATTATTATTATTGCCTTCTGGAGAAATGACTGTTCTATAATGCAAATAATCTCCATGAATATTATTCACAGAAAAATTAATATGCAGCCCTGCTCATGGGCCACTATCATTGCAGAAGGCATGCTGCAGGCATGTCACAGGGCAAAGAATGCCACAGAAGAGGACTGCAATGGCGAGGAATGCAAATGCAAGTGCAAGTGCAAATTCAGCCTTTCCTCCCACATTTGAGCTGAAAGACGACAATATTCTTCTTTCTGAAGGTCACTGAAGATGACAGTCATTGTGAGGTAGATCATTTGTGCAGTTCTGCTGAACCAGGAAGAAAGAAAAGCAGCATATTAAGAGTCAATAGGCAATGGACTCTTGATGCAATTGACAGATGGATACACACCTATTCCAATACAGTAATTCTCTAAGCATACTCTTCAGGTACTACAGGCACATTGAAGGGGCATACAGGACAGTATGTATACGTTTTCCAAATTTAACTGATGGGAAATATATTGCTGACGGGGACAGGAAGTAGAACTACAGTGTGCTAAAAGCAAACGAGTTAATATTTGTAAATACTGGCGCATTTTCCCGAACCATAGACGTCCTGGCCAAGGACTCCTGGTTGTTCTGAGCTTCCCATCTGGTTTGGCAATCTGTTTTGATTACATAGCAGCCCCCCCCCCCCCCCCCCCAAGACTCCCTTCTATTTCATCGCTACTCCATTTTTCAGAGAAAATGGTTCTGAAACATGATAAACCTTGGAAGCGTTTGTGGAGCGAGAGGGAAACGGGTGAGGGGTACTGCTGGGGCCGCAAGCCGACCAAGCCTACAACATAATCATAGTTATTAAAGGAAACTGGAGCCCGACCAGGAATCCTTTGCAGAGAGATTGATTTTGTTAATCGGCTTCTTTTTGGCGGGAACATGCCCGAGTTGCATCGACTTCCCCCCCGTCCCCGTCGGAGAACAACACCCATCAAAACATGATCGAAGCTTGCCCACCTGCGCGGAGACCGAGGTTAATGGCGCTGGGCATCGAATGCCACCTCTTCCAACTCTTTCTCCCACCTTCCTGACCAAAAGGACCACAAACTCAGTGGAAAAGGGAGGGGGGTATTTCAGAAGCGGACGCTTTCACCAAACCAGCAAAGAGCTATCCAAGCAAACATTTTTAGATCCATTAGATTTTTTTTCAGCACCCAGAGCTCTTCCTTTCCCATGTAAATGAGCAGAGTGTTATCTTATGTTATCTTGGGTATAACCTTTACCCCCCCTCTTTCATAATCAATAAATGAATGCTAATGCCTACAGGGTACATACAGGGCCCGTGGAGTCTCTGCAGCACACAGTATGGGTGCACGTGTCAGTTTGACTCATACCTCAGTTCAAACAGAAAGAATCTAATAAAAACTCTACTTTAGCACTGGCTAATTCCCAAACTGGTTACACTTCCTGCAGGCCATAATACTAGACATATCACCTAAAAACTGCATCAAGCTAAATTTACAACTATCTTGGCAGGTTTTACACTGTTATGGAGGTGTGGGAGATCATATGGCCAGTTAATTTTCTTTTGAAGATTGTGCAGTACACATACACGCACACATGCATTTCTGAAAACCTTTATCTAGCACACCAAGACATTACCCACATAATAAATAAACGCTCTACTCAAATGAGCAGCCAATGAAAGGGTTAATATTATACTCTACACTGTACTAATCCAACCAACCAGTTCATGAAGGAATATTTCTGAATTATTATGCAATTTAAAATCAATAAAAAAAACTGCTGAAAAAAATCCTTACAGCAATCTCTCAGAGTAATCTTCTGCCCTGCCCTCAGGCACCCTCACTCCTCCTCCCCCCATGCCTGTTCTGCATATTTATCCATCATGCACTTCTGGGGCTGCTTCTACTTAATCACGTGTTCCTCTCCTTTGCAAGACTCTTAACACCAACTTCAGATTCGCAGCAATTGTTAATACCTTTGAAGCCATATATTTTCAAGACATTTAAGTATTCACATTATTCCCCCATTAAAAGAACTCTCTCAACAGCACTGCTTTCTCCAGTTGACTTCCTCTCCTTTAATTTATGATGTCTTCTTTGTTTAACCAGGTAGGTCAAGGGAGTATCCAATACAAAGGATTACGCTGCCAATCAGATGTAGGGATTGATTAGGTGGCCAATTGAAGACAGCCAGTTTTATGGAATTTGACTAAGGTTAACACCCCTACTAGTGCGCCATAGGACCTTTTATGAACATAGAGTACTGAGTCAGAATGTCAGTTTAATGCCTGAAAGGCACCACCTAGCTGGGGCATTGTATTTCCATATGGTCCAAAGGGAAGAGCCCCCTACAGGCTCATCAATACCTCAGCACGTAGGATTACAAAGAGGCATCCCATCCAAGCACTAATCAAGCCCAAACCTGCTTAGCTTCTGTTTGATATGAGGAAGGCATGGCTGCTTTCTCATTGAGACTATATAAATAAAGTATATATAACTTTTTATAAGTATATCACTGTTGCTTTCATTCACAGATTAGATTGTGAGAGAGCGCCAAACTGTGCACGTCCTGCAGAGCAAGTAAGAAATTTCTTTCAGTAAAAATTACTTGGTGAGTTTACCAAGATTAAGAGTCCGCATGGCCACTAGATTACATTACAATCACCCAGCAGATGTCATTACACAGTTATACCTATAACATTATGATCCCAAAAGGAAATCCAAAAATAAAGAAAGAGTATAACTAAAGATCACGGGAGCCATGACACAGTCTGTAGAGGCAATGGATGAATACTTTTGACTACAGGATGCCGTTTCGACAGCACAAAGGAGGGTGGAGGCATCATGTATTATCGATGATTCTCCCAACTTAAATCAGTCATGCAATTCTGGCATAGAAATCAAACTGTCTTTTAGGATAATACAAGGTAATAATTAAAAACCGTTGGCAGTTTACCCCACTTTAGTGTTCATACAGTCTTATTCTCCCACCAATATGAAAGCCCCCCTTGTATTTAAAAGAGCGTATGATGACATAAATATTAATGCCTATTTTTTAAAACTTTTTAAAAGTTAATCTGAATTAAGCAGCAACATTGCATTAAAAAGTTTCTTGTGTTCAAAAAAATATATATTTTGAATCATTTGAACAATTGCTGACCTTGCAAAATTTTTGTTTCAATAAAAAAAAGTTAAACAAATTTTATCATAAAACATAGTTTAAGAAAAAATGTTGGTTGTATTCATACATAACTCCCAACACTTAAGTCAAATCAATCAAAGTCACATCGAACGGTGGCCATCACACACAGAAAATGTGCCGTTTCGATCATACGGTCCCACCGGAAGCAGGCAGACATTTTCAGGACATATCCCAGTATGGATAACTTTCCCCACTTTCAGCAAATCAGCCTCCGCTGTACTATTTTTCAACTTGCATGACTTTGACAAAACAACCAGGCATCTCTCTCTCTCTCACTCTCTCTCTCTGTCTTTCTCAGACAGGTGGGAAGAAAAGCTTCTCTCTGGCATGTGTATACCCTTTGTATTCCATGTTTCAACTCCGCCTTTCATACGCTGCAGTTTGAGAGGAAATGTTTTAAACAATGCGGTTTTTGTGACTACGTGTCCCCACAGAGAGCGCTGCCATGAACCACATTTGCTTTACCCCTCACTTTCTCCAGACAATTCACTTTCACTCCGCCACTTACTCATTCCACATTGCTTTTCGCAAACTTTGCTTCCTGTTCTTCAGACTGCGTTCCAGCGGAGGGAAAGAATCAGACTGAGAAGTTAAGACTTACTTACTTTTCCCTGTCGTGTGTTTATTGAATTTTGACTGGAGCCTGCCATAGGCATGAGCTGCAATCTGGGTCGTGACAATGAGCCTCATCGCCTCCAAAGCTTCTCCGAGCACAGACCCCGGATTAGTTTGGATTTTCTCACTTCACCGAATGTTTTATCAAACAGATTAGCCAGTAAAATGTGTGGACGAGCTGCCGGACGGACTATGCATTGTAAGTGTTTCTTCCTTTAGCTCAACTTACCTGTGGACCAGATGTTCTAGTGCAGGAATGGTTCTGCATTGTGAGACTTTAACCTCACAAACATCCTGAAATCAATCAATTCATGAATCAAGGCCAATAATAATTAACATTGTTTGAACAGATTGGAATTATCACAGGGGAAAAATGATTCAATGGTTCACAAATAATGTGGAAGCAATTCTTGTCATGGTCAAGGGGAAACAGACTGGTTTTATGCCAAAAATAATAATTTCTTTTTTATTATTAATAATAATTAATTAGATATCTCTAGCTTTCTCACACACTCAGTGTGTGGGCATGCATGTGTGTAATTTAATCAGTCTCCCCTTCACAACAGACTCTTCGACTAACAGCTGTCCCTGGTGGATCAAATCTGAAAACATGTACATGTAAACATTTCAAATAGGCTTGGAGAGGACTGCTGAAGAGGTGAACCAATCTAAATAGAAAATTTCAAAAAGGAAAGCCTGGGGAGTGTAAAAATTGAACCAGTACTGTTCTGGAAGAAAAAAAAAAAAAAAAAAAGAGTATGAAATATCAAATTACTAAATGGAAGAACTTTACACTTTAGATGCTGAAGTCACTGGGGGAATACTGACATGGTGGCTAATAAAAAATCCAATATTTTATATGGTCTCATATCTCAATAAATCTTTATCACAGTGGCTTTTATTCATCTCACTCTAGAGTATATATTTTGCATGTGATATAAAAAAGAACACAGTACCTTCAGTCATTTCAGAAACTATCTATTCTTCTGTTCCTACACAGAAGACATGATGACCCACTTGCTCTTAAATGTCAAAATATGCCAAATCAGAATTAAAAATCAGAATTAAATATTATGGCTTTTTTCCTGTCAGGGTGTTCCATTTCAGCCTTTCATTTTCTATACTGTAGAGAGAAATATTATTTTTTTGTATAAAAAAGCAATGTGTGTCTTTACGATGAAACACGGAATTCTGCACAACTGTGTCAACATTAGGTTGAAGGCTTCAACATGCTGCCATTGCTGGCCTTTCAGGAGACCCACCCCCACACTGCTGATGGAAAAAATCCTGTTACACAAGGTTAATCACTGGAATTTTTTTTTTTTTTTTTTAAACGCCAGGCCAGGAGAATATAATTGAAACTGAAGGGTTTTTTAAATTGGATTATTATATATAAGCATCCTTAATTATTAATTTGATTTGCTTAGCAGACACCCTCATGTAGGTTGACCCGCGTGCAATGGCTCAGATTTTTTAAAATATTTGTTCTGTTAATATGGTTGGATTCATTCAACAAAATGATTTTTGGTTCTGTACCTTTTGCAGGTGTCTCAACATGCAACCTTCTGGTGCCAAACTGGGGAAAAAAATTGTTTCTGGTATTTTTTGCCTTGAACAGCCCACATATGTCCTCATAGAGGGTAATGAAGCATTGCAATTGAGCCCCAAAAGGGGGGGGGATGCTTGGGAATTGCGATCATAAATCGGAGGTCAGTGGGGTGGCTGGACTGCGGATTGCTGTCCATAAGTGGCCCAATGGCCCAAAAGTGAACCGGCCCATCTGCTATCTGCCACAATTGCCCAATGGCCAATCCGGCTGTAGTGCTCCGTCACCAAGGACAACAACAACAACAGCGGGACGGGAAAGGATGTTTGCGCATGAAGTCATATCCTACATTCAGACATTTAGCAGGCCCTCTCATTCAGAACGGCATACAAAATGTGTGGAAACAATATTTGCTGCGCATAACGCTGTATTCACAATCCCACATTATCCATATAATGACTATAACTAGAGTAATACTTACGACAGAAAAACAAACAAAACAATTTTCAGAGCCAGGTGTGCCACCAACTGAATCATCTAGAATGAAAATGTTCATTTCAGTAAATGACATGCCTCTTATTTTTTTACTCAGCAACCATACAACTCAAGAGCCAATTCAGGGCCTCTTTGGTCCTAATGTACAAAATATTTTTGTGAAGAGGAGGTAAAATGCGTGAAAATATACACATTTATGAGCATGCGTTCACATTGGACAGTCACTACGCTGCACACAGCTTATGCACAACGTGAAGCAACTACACAGCCACCACACCTGCATTTCTGAAAATGTGAAGAAAAAAAAAAACACTGAACTTTCAGGGGACATGATTAAGCAGTAAACTTACACCCTGACTCCACAAACAAGAGGGATGCAGCTGTGCTGACAAGGACCAGAGGTACACAACCTTTGCGCTTTCTCTGAAAGCCTACAACCTTAAAAAAAAAAAAGCCTACAAACAAAGCACTGAGACAACAGTCTGCAATTAACACAGCACCCAGGGCAAGCTAACACTGTTATTAGCAAAGCAAAGCAAAGCAAAAAGCAAAGCAAAAAGCAAAAAGCAAAAAGCAAAAAGCAAAAAGCATGAATGAATGAATGAATGAATGAATGAATGAATGAATGAATGAATGAATGACCCAATGCTTGCCTTCAAGGATTATTCTCCCTGAACCATGGGGGCAATACTTTCAACATGGCATCTTCGTATGAGCTGCGCAACGCATTCTTCAATCTGCTGGCCCTGTACAATGGCTGTATGGCCAGTGGACTTAAATCAGCCATACTAACAAGCTAAGCTCCACCCATCTCACTCACAACTTACTTCTTCCACCACATCACTCAATGCTCAGGTGTAAATAGTATTTTTTTTAAAACACCTTTAATTTCTTTTCTTTTCTCTTGGACTGCCCAGACTGTAATTGTAGTCTCATCCCATTGGATGGTTGCTTTTTACATTTTTATTTTTACTCTGCAATCCACCAGAAAATGGCAGCACAGCAGTTTGACCAGAGGAGTCATTATGCCTGTGGCTGTTATTGCTATTAGGCTGGCATGTTTAGTGATGTCACACACACTCTCTGTGGTCTGGCTAAGTGTTCTTAGCCAGGTTTATGTCACTGTTGCTTGTACCTGGGTACAAGTATGGGTGAATACATTTCAACCCAGAATTCATTGGGTCCCTTGGCATATTACAATTAGCGCTGCCGTGCACCAGGTTCACAACAAAGGCAAAATGCCGTTGAGCATATTCTGCATGTGATCCACACAAGTGGCGCGCTCTGTGTTTAATGGGAATAAAACCAGTCATTTTCAATAACAATCATGCTTCCGCGCTACCCCCGCTAGCGCTATGGGACTCGTCCGCGGGGCGGCTGCACCGTCGCCAAGCGCGCTTTGATTTCTGACGCGCTCGCTCGTTCTTTTCGGGGAAGACGGGGGGGTCGGTCAGTAGCCACGCACGGGCCGCAGAACGCCGGTCAGGCCACTAACTGTTCATTTGGAGAAGCACTGCACCAAGCCAAACAGCACAGCACAGGACGAGGGGAAGATGGAAGCGTGTAGCTTTTTTATTGTACAGTACGGCTGATGCGGCTGCTATGCGGATTTAGTGGAAGCGCCGGATGCACCGCATACACACGCTAGTGCTAAAGTTGGGGGTGGGGAGGGGGGCGGATGAGTGGGGGACTTCGCTTGTTGTGGGTTTTTTTGTTTTGTTTTTTACACCGGCTCTGTTAAGCACAGCCCCCCCCCCCCCTCGCCCCCACCCCCATCCCCACCCCCCGGTTTGGTGCAACGAGTTGTTTGTAATAACTCTCCCATATTATCCGGGTGTGGGCCTGGCCTTTTATATTTGGGGCCCACGTTGGGAAGCGGTTTATGAGATTCGGGTCCCGGAGGAAGAGGTGATGGAGCTGGAGTGGGTTGTCATCCGAAGCCGGGTAATACTGCCGGTCAGGATACGCTGAGGCTGCCGCAGATTATTGATAGAGCCTCATACGCTCCTCCACTGACAAAATATGATGGCTCCCCTGCAAGGACTCGTAATCCTGAAAAATATCTGTGATAATATGTTGCCTCTACGCGTGAGTGCATGCACGTGAGAGAGTGTGTGTGTGTGTGTGTGTGTGTGACTGTTCTCTCTTTGGGTTCATTTCCAGGGATATCCTTTATTTATGTAGTGATGAACGATCTCAATCTCTGTGACCTAAGTGACAAAGCAAAGATTGATAAATGCAACGGACCCTTCATAAACTCCTCTGTGAACTGCTGCAGTGCTCAGCAGAGGTTGGACTCTTCAATCTCCAGCTGCCTTTTTGTTTGCCTAGCACTTCAGCCTTCAATATCTTTGCTGAAGTTGGCCCAGTTTCCATACAGTAATTCTCTGCTGTCTTCTATCAAAGATATAATACCAAAATACCGTAGACAGGATTTCAATTAAGTAAAGAAAGTTAGATTCATAAACTCCCATCTTACTATTGATGTTTTCTCATTGCTTTCTGCTGTACTTGCTTGTCGGGTTTAATTATTCTTCAAATGAAGGAACTACCCCTCTTATTTAAAAAAAAATATCTCTGTGACAGGGCAAAGGCTGCAGATGCTTGATTGTATTGAAATGATAAAAAAATAATAAAATATATGAATAAAAGACATCAACTGATCAAAGCACCTGAAAGAAAGGGGGGCGGGAGGCATGGGCTGAAGTCTATACCAGCATATAGCCTATCGGGTGAAAGGCAGGAATACACCCGGGACAGGTCTCATTGAATTTCAACCCACAAAACTGGCTAGTCTCAGTACAGCCATTGAGATTTGCATATAAAGGAGAATAAATAAGGGAATAGGGAGTTATTTCAGAAACTGGTGCAATGAGAATGATTGGAAACAGTGGCGCCTATCAGACGCGCCTTAAACATCACCAAATATACTTGCAAAGTCACTGGGGGGCGGGCCGAGTCTTTTTAAGAAAATCCACTGATGTACGAGTTCCGGGCCTCACTCAACGCCTTTGTGTCGGGAATGCCCTGAAATTTAATATCATTAATTTAGATGGGAATCCATATTTACTTCCTGCCTTTTTGCAATTTAAGAGGTTAGTTACCATGCGAAACTAAATGGCGCGTGGAGCCTGAAATCCGTCTCGTGAATGGAAGAACGGCAATTAGCACTGATACCTGGCAGATAATATTCAGGGCTGTTAAATCACACAGCCCATGAGTAGTTCGTAACATGAAAAGTACAATGCAGCCACATGCAATTTGTCTCTTTGCAGCTGGAACGTCACTTGGAGGTCGTATTTTTTATTTAAAAACAGCCCAAACTAACCACGAGCATTTAAGTACCTCCTTAACACGCATAAAGAATATATAGCGAACTCTGATCCTGCGCGTGTTGGTTGTCAAAGGTGGCCTATGTCTGAAGTTACACTCATTCCGTTTTTCCCAGCTTGTGTTTGAGTGTCTTGCCCTGCAGTAAGGCATCGCAAAGACAAGATTTTACTGTCATCCACATGTAAGTATAAATGTGCACAAAGGAATAAACGGTAGAGTATACGTTTGTTGCCTGTTGAACCCCAAGTATATAAACAAGAGAGTAATGTGCGCGGTTCCCGTATCTCCCGGCATGGACTCCTTGAATTAGCTTGCCCGGTAAGGTTGCAAACAGCTGGGAAAATTGCTGCTCCGTTTCCGGCAACGTGGAAAATAATTTAAAAAACAGAGCGTAGGCTATTATTACCTTGGGCGCAATTAAAAACTGTGTAGACGGCACTTTTGCGATGTTAAAATGTAAATTGGATAAGATGTTGAAATGATGGGGGCGTAATTTTTGCAAGGATCATGGCAGGCGAAAAATTAAAGGGCCAGAGTTTCCAGTCGCAGTAGTTCAAAGTTTGTAGGAAGGTAAGTCGAGTCTTGGAGAAAATATCGGCCTTTGATATTAATAAATATGAAAAGTCAACATAAAGGTTTTTTCGTGATGTTACCGGGCCTATTATTATTATAAAACATTGTTTTACCATAAACTAAAAGTTCAGTTTTTGAATACTGAAGATACGATATTTACTTATTTTTTAATTCAGGTAATATCTTGCAAGATCTGTACGCTGCTAACATAACTGCATGGTTCGGGTGCACATGTTAAACAGCACTTACCCTAATTCCAAACGTCTGGTCAAGCGGAGTTGCTTGTCTCATATCCAAACAGAGCACCACTTCAACTAGTTGTGATCAGCCTTTGGTCTAGGCCCAACCTGTTCACAAACGCCGTAACATGACCACGTGCTCAATATCCAACCAGAGTCAGGATTGGAGAATTAAAAAAGATCTACATTAATAAAAGAGAACAACGTTTTAAACCTGACAAACAACTGATTTGCATTCCATTGATCATTGTTGCAACAGGAACTATTCTGTTAATTGCACATTTCTACATTCCAAGCTATTTTAGGTTGGCTGTATATGTGGTGGTGTAAATAATTAAAACATTTTTTTTTTTTTTTTTTTTTAAAGTTAATTGATGAAAGGGGGTCTTCCAAGATATCAAGTGATTCTGGGCCAGATCGGCACTGGTTCTGGCCAAAAGTCAGCACTGGCGGGCCAGGATCTGTGCAGATATGGTCCTGAGTCACTTGCTGTCTGGTTTGGGAGTATTGATGATATGTTGATTCATAAAGAAAAGGAGCTACACATGTTCCTATTTACAAATACCGAGTTTTTGTGAACACGCATGAATAAAGATTGCAAGAGCCTCCTGGACTTCTAAAAGAACTTGCCAGCCTGTAGGCCGGTGTCAATTAAACTGAAGAGCAGTTTGTTTATATCAGGCAGCGCTGTAATGATTAAAAAGAGGGTTGTGAAAGTGAAGCGCAGTGCTGAATAGGGACTTTTTGGGGTGGGGGAGGGAGGGGATGTTCTAAGGGGTGGTTGGAAGGAATAAACAGACTCCAGGTTCTAGAACGGCTTGCTCATTATGAAATCGTTTTGAGCAGTGCTTCATAAGAGACATTTGATTACTAACAAACCCCTCATTACCCAGGCAACAGTCTCCAGCCTGTGCTCTCAATTTTAAATTGCATCACAGCAGTGGCAAGCTCGAGAGTTAAGGCTAAAATGTACCACAATTCAGCTCCAGCTCCCTGATGTGGAGCTAATATGTACTGCCACAAATTGGGCACATAGAAATTAAACAGGGAAGTAGCGTAGGCGAAGCAACGATGTGTGTAGTAAGAACCACGTAACAAAATGTAAAGACACCATCTCCATTTGGAATGTTAAAACAACTTAATTTGCCATTGACAGCTATGTAGCAGCCAATATGGACAGCTATATGGGCAGCAAGTTTGGAAAGCATTAATGAAGTGAATGCATCCACATGTCTACAGTATGTGACTTCACACATGGAACATTACCATGCAAGAAAACACATAATGAATTTGCTATAATTTGGAATAATTACACAACATGCATTTTAGCAGCCAATCTTAGCATCCACAATCTTAGCATGGGACATTTAGGTTTGGATTAAACATTTTGTCCTAGATGTCTGGTGGGGTTCACATCTAGGATGAGAGATGTTTTGACATAAGACTAGGGTACCTCCAATATAGCTCACGTTATCCCCAGATATATCCTGGCTACATTCTAGTCAGCTAGAAAACTTCCACTTTTCAACCAAATGTAGCTGGGTTTTCACATGAATGCCCCAATGGCACGAAAATGTTCACTGGGCAACTTTGAAGTCTTACTACATGAAATTTCAGGGTCATTGTTTACATGCTCAGTGATAACCACAATTAACTCTTGCCTTTAATTGTGAGTCAAAGGCAAATGTTGATTGAATCCATGCCTTGATTACTTTAATAACAATGTGTTGCCAGTTAATTTATCAGGGATTCTAAAGGGGAAATGAAACGAGTAAATGGTAACTAATAAAAAATGTGAGAACCTGGTGTTCTCACGCATTAATGCGGTCCCACGGCTCTGATAGTGACAGACTAGACAGTTCTAGAATAAAATTCATTTCACTGTGTGCACTTTGTTTTGCTCTTCTTTTTCTGATTATTTGGTCTATACGGTGCGTTTCACCATATGGTGGGGAAACATGTAAAAGTGTAGAGCAGAGGAGAACCGCCACATTTCAGAAATCAACATCAAAAATGAAATAGTTCAAAGCAATTCCTATCAAGGAGGTATCTGTGTACCTGTTTCTGGTGTGTGTGTCTGTGTGTGCTCACAAGTATACGTGTATGCATGCGTGTAAACAAAATTTGATGCTTGTCAAAGTCGACACCGAAGAAATTGATTAAAATCTTGAAAAAGAATATGGCTATTCTAGACTCTTTTTCCAAACATAAACATTTTGCGATGCAATTTATGCAAAGGATTCTTCATTTTTTTTTTTTTTTTTTTTTTCGAAATACACATTTCCCCCCTTTCCTCCTTTTGATGTTCTCTCGTCGAGCGGTGGCAACCTGCAGGGGAACTCGGGTGGGAGTACTCCAGGCTCTCTCTCTAGTGATTGCTCACCATGTGACAAGCGCAAGTGCAGCAGATGCTCCGCTCCCAAAGCCGCCCCGCCTCCCAGTCACCTCCGCCGCGTCAGATCGAGATGTCACAGTCGGTTAAATATACCGACGGGTGGCTGCGCACGCAGGCGACGCGGCGCACGCCGCATTTAGCCGCCTGCTCTTCTCTGCGAGCGAAGCGCGCGGCTAAAAATCACGAAACATATTTACAAGCGCGAGGCCGCAACTCCAGCAGGCTGCCTCTTCATCAAGGTCTTGTTTATTGTTGCGATTCAGCAGTGTTTTTTTTTCTTTCTGTTAATTGGCACAATGCTGATTTCCTGGGTTCACGGTGCTGATGCGTTTCAGACGAAAAGTTCAGAAAGTCGTTTTAAAAACCTGAAGGAGTTATTACATTTTTTTTTTTTTTTTTTTTTTTTTTTATAAATATGGTGCAGTGCTATTTGGTGACTGCATACATTTTCAGCATAAACTTGATCTGGGGAAAAAAAGGCCATATTCAAATATGTATTGAATAATACAGCAGATGAAAACATTTGATATATCTGAAAAATGAAGAAGGTAGAGATGGAGAGGGGGAGACAGGGTAATAACAGCTGGTATGAGAGAATGGAGGCGTGTGATCTTTTTTAAAAAATTTAGTTCCTGCACAGAAAACAGCTTTAACCAGTCAAGATAATAATCATGCAATGACACCGTATGCCGCTCCTCCCTGATCTTTGAGTTAATTTACCTCATAAAGGATTGCAATTCCATGCTTTGAAAAAAAAAAAAAAAATTAAATAATCCAACGCATTAATGTACTAAGGCTGGCCCCGGGTTGGTTAGTCAGCATACCCAACTCCAGTAAACATGCAGGTCTTTCTCTGAGTGAGTGCTCACTCTTGCTGAAGTAAAAAAGAGGTGTTTTCTGACCGACCGACTGCGTTTGGTCTGATTAAAGCGACGCCCAGGGCCAAAAACTGTCCACATCCCTCCATCTGACCTTTCTCTTCCGCGACGCTGATGAGGAACGAAGACCTGACGCACCGCGACATGTTGCCAGGTCACTAGACATGACTTTGGTGGTGGTTACAGAAAGCCTGTACTTTGTTTTTCAGCAAACCAAGTCTTCCACTCATCCTTTGAGAGGAAAACAAACCTCTGGACAATTTCACTGTTTCTATTGTTGTTTTTTTCCTTCTTTTTTTTTTCTTTGTAGTTCAAGCGAATCTTTTGGTGGCAGAAAACAAAAACCCCAGTCTGGATTTGGACAGGTATAGTGGTAGAGACAGCGCACAGCGGCGCTCTCTTGATTTTTCATTGTCTTTGAACTGCTTCACACTCTAAAGTACATTTGTTTTTCTCGCAGATGCAGCCGGGTAGAAATTCCTGAGAGGAAATGAAAACATGAGGAGGTTTGGTCTTTATATATAAGTTTGGCACCACGTTCTGTCACCATGAGATACTATATACTGCGGCCCTTATGCCTTTGTAATAGGTACAGGCACTGCACATATAGTCATATGGCACCAGACAGAGAAATTCCTCCTACTTGCAGAGTTTGCCAGCCAACGGCATTACTGGGCACTCATGCAACAATCTGTGCCTGCAATGCTACCTGATTGTTTTAATTATGTAACTCTCTCTAAGAAATATTGCAGTTCTTTAAACAAAATGGATTGCTGTTCCATATTTGTAATGGGATCGGGATGGCAGTAGTCACAAGTGCCTTAACTCGGCCTTCCACTCAAATGCCTACAGAGAGGGGGTACGAAACAGAAAGTTAAAACAAATTTTATGAAATATAATAATAATAATAATAATAATAACAAAACCTCTGTAGTGTTATTTGGAAAAAACAAATAAGTTTACTTGTTTCTATTTGGCAGTCAAAATTTCAGTATTGGTGCATTATAAGAAGCCTAAGGTAGCTTGCAGGGACACCTGCATGTTAAACGTCTGTTTGCTGCAGGAAGTCAAATGTCCATTAGCATCAGTATCCAGACCAGATATGGTTGGTTTCCTCAGAGAACTATCTAACGACGTGTGGATTGAGGAAGAATTATTTGAATGATTGGTGAAGTCCATGAATCTATGAACATGCACAATGGCTAAGCCATTAACTTACTACTGAAAAGGAACTCACTTTTTTTTTTTAGTTTTTTATGTTTTAGGGTATCTTTAGCAAAACTATTAGTTTAGTAAAAGCCACTTTAATTTATTAATCATTTATAATGAATCATGAATATTGTTGTGCTATTTAAAACTATACATGATCATAATTTCATGGTAAACAACTCATTAGGCCACCATTCCCTGACTACAATTCCCGCAATCCACTGCACATGTCCACGGTTCATCAGTGGGATAATCTCAGATAATACATGAGGAGAATACAGCAGTAGCATGTCAAAGGTGTATCAACCATACAAGTAACATCTATCTGTGGAGTTTAGATTGAGATGAAACCCTCTGTTGGTCATCACATTTATGTGTTTGTGTGTGTTCTGAATGAATCACAATCAGTGCAACTTCAATTCAGTTAATTTGGGAAATGAACTGAAATTCATTAAATGAATGGAAAAATCCCTGTAGAGCATCACAGGCATTTATCAACTCATTAAATTAATTTCAGTTCTAAATTTCCTGAACTACGTGCACCGAAGTGGAATTGATCCCAGTCTTAGAATGCATGGTCAGTTCTGACTGTCTCCTGCATCATACCACATAGGCTTATCAGGAACAATTCCCCATGTTTAAATATAAACACAGGTAGACTGGTCCATATTTAAATACAAATACAATGAAACGTGTCCACATTTAAATATAAACACAGGTAGACATTTCCATATTTTAATATAAATACAGCTACAGTATACTTGTCCACGTTTAAAATATAAACGCAGGTGAACTTGTCCATATTTAAATACAAACACAGTTAGACTTGTCCATATTTAAATACAAACACAGGTACGCTTTTCCATATTTTAATATAAATACAGTTAAGACTTTTCCATGTTTAAATATAAACAGTAGGACTTGTCCATATTTAAAAATAAATACAATTAGATGCCACTGTCATCAAGTTTCACACCTGTATTACTGACCTGACCAGTGACTGGTCAGGTGCTAGCATTAGGCCTAACACTTGTAGAAATTAATGGTAGCAAGAATGAGCAAGTCTTGCATTCATTGTGAATGGCCAACCCTTGAATTGTGGGTAGTCAATTGGGTGCTACTTAAACCCTGATGACAATGATCATAAGTATTTTATTCCCATGTTTAATTCTTTATGCATGAAAGAAAACTTCTTCTGCCTCAATGTATGGTGAATCATGAGGTGTGACAACTAATATTTATCCAGCTACAAAACGGTTTTGACATGAGGTTCCACTTTTGGCGCCGAAACATTTTACAACAGAAGATCACAGCATATGGCATCTCATTTTATCTGAGTTAGGACCTGAGCCGAGAAGTGCAACAGATGTGGTACAAAAAAAAAATGCCGTTACGCTGTCATCCACTGTATCTGCTGCTTTTGCCATCTCTCTTATCAGAGTATCTCTGCCTGCACGTAAAAGCCCTGGTTTGTGAAGTGACATCAAGTATGTCAATGATACGTCCAAATGTGGTATGTGTATCAATATGTCTCTACCTGTTTTGCTGCTCTTGGTTTTGCAAGTCTCTGCTCATACAAAGAGACTATTGTATTCTATCCATTTATCAAATGGTATAAATGGTCTATTTGTGCCATTGTCAACTGAAGGTTGTCAAGTTGAAAGGTACTTAATAGACATTTAAAAAAAGAAATTATATTTTGCTGAACTGAAGTCTTTACTTTGACCTCCAAGATCTTCATAATTATTTCAGTTGCCTGTGGGGAAAAAAAAAAGCATCTCTGATTCTGACTCTGGAGGTTTCTAGTAAAGTAGGATACCAGAGAACGTTCCTCCGGTTTCCGGATGCGGAATGAGACACAAACTGTGGGAAATATTCTGGAGGGCTGCCCTAAAAGAAAGGAAATTTAAAAATGCATGACCCTTGGGAGAGCATTTAGTTGGACAGATCTCAAGCAATAGCTCTCACACCGCTTAATTACCAATGTTTGGTGTGTCTAGCCAAGCATTTTCCTTGTTGTTTAATGGTTTTTTTTCTTCTCTGAATCGCACACAAGTGCCATTTAACTTCACTCTTTCCCCTTGTCTTTGGCATGGAGTGAGCTGCCGCTGTAACAACCCATCCCAGATCCTGAATCAATTGCGGACCCAAAAAAATGCTGCTTGTAGCACCCAACACTGGAACAAAAAACCGAGTTGAGTGTGCTCACAAATTCGCACCAGGTTCTAAATGCGATGAAATTAATCCGATTTCCCGAGTCAATACTCCACCATTGGTGAACAGATGACACTAATTACTGTCTCTTATTATGCTACAGACGTAGTTTACTCCATCTTTATTTATGAAAAAAAACAGAGAATTTCCTAAGGGGTACTTGTGCACCGGATTGGCAGACAGTATATGTGTCCCTGTTGGGTTTTCTGTATCTCATTAGTATGCAGAAGTGGGGGAAGAAGTATTATTATTCAATGGGTGTTCAATGTGTGTGTGTGTGTGTGTGTGTGTGTGCGTGTGTGTGCGTGCATGTGTGTGTGTGTGTTTTGTAGTATTTAAAAAATATAATTTTAGAGTGTTTGAGAGTGTGCCAGGACTCATATGAGGAGAACATTTCAAGTGATCACATCTAAATTATTCTAATTTCACAGCATTATTAGAGCTAACATATTTTAGGTGGATAATGAGATGTCATTTTCACAGTGTTAACATAATAGCATAATTGTCAGGCTTTTGTTGCTGCCTGTGATTTGCACTGAAGTGGGGCTACATACAGTCTTTTGCAGGTTTGAATTTTAAGACAACGTCCTGGTAAATGTAATGGATTGCCTATTATGATTGGACTATCCTTTCATCATATTAATTTGGATCTTTTCTCCCCCCCTCCTCGGTAGATATCCACTGTATTCCGTGCAGCATACAACCCCCCGCGGTGTGAAGATGGAGATCAGGGTTCAGATCCCGGTTTGAGTCCGACCTCATCCGAAGTCATCGCCTACAGATATTTCTTACCCGTTTTTTCTGTTTATTTTGTTTTGTGTTTCTTCCCGCAGTTAAGGAGAGAAATCAGCTGGGTTCCGCTCAATCTCCATGCTCTGGCCACACACCTACACTGTGGGGGACTGGGGGGGGGGGGGGGGGGGGGGCGGCTGACCTCACAGCTCTCCTATACGGCCGAGGCCCGAGTGTTGATGTGTCTCCATGGATACCTCCCCCCCTTAACTCCATTGGCTGGGCACCACAACGAGATGACACAGTGGCTGACAAAGTCCCAATTTCTCCCTTTGGGAATGGTTGACATTTATGACGAAAAACAGAACGGGGGAGAAAAAAACAAGAGCAAGAATAAGTCCCATATTTGTTTGACTTTATTTTATGAAGATTGTAATAAAGTCTTTCCAGCTAGAACAGAAATTCACTCTTTTTTTAAATACATCCCTTTTGGTAAAAGGGATAAATCGCTTTTTGAAGTTTTCGATTGTATTTCTTTTTTAGTTGATGTTTTTGATTGGCCCTGACAGTTTTTGTGTGTGATGATGAATATTTAGGGTTCCAAGCAAACCCTAACCCGTGATTTCTTTTTTTCATTCTTTCTTATAAAAGTATCTGTATCTGTAAAAGTATTCTGACATTCCTGCAGTAACCATATTCAGCAGGTGGGCTGCTATGGCCCCCAATACTCAGGGAAAATATCACAGATTTATTGGCCAGATGGTTGCGCTATGACACATATATTTATGTTCTGGTCCTTAACTTTCATGCCGTAAGTCAAACTGATGCCAAACTTCATGCATACATTTGTGCGTTCCAGATTTACAACTTTTCTATTGGGACTACCCATATCTGCCATCTTGATTTACCACCATTTTGTATAGTATAATGTGTGGTATAATTGTAAAATAGTGTAATGATATATTTAAAACTGGACATACATTAGACCAAAATGTGCTGCAGTGATTAGTAAGATGAATTGAAATTGACAATTGAAACTTTCAATATACTTTGATCAATCTTTATCACACTAAATTATGATGTTTGGACTCTCAAAGGCCCCAATAAAGGCCCCAGTAAAGCTATAATGTTCTGTCTGATGCTATCATAACAGCCTGTACTGTCATTAAACTCTACCCATTACAAGCCCCTCTACCTTCTAACACATTAAACTGGGGATAAGGTGTTGTGGATAAAGATTACACATTTGAAACACAAGGTTATCTGTTTAGTTCACAAAGTTTCCATCTCCAAGACATAAGCAGTCAGCTAACAGGAAGTTATCAGTGTTATCCAGGTGGGTTTTATGATTCCCACACATGGAAATTCAATTGTCACACTAACGATAATCCCACAGCAAAGTTGCTGGAAGTGCTTGATTCGATGGCCTAATTATCCATAAATTCCCAACTGCCAGTTGAATCCTCACGAAAACTTGTTCTGTCCGTCTATCTTCTCTGTGTTACAGGTTTTCTCTGTCTATTTTTGCAGTGAGTGCTTGGAACCCAGTAACTGCTGCTAGCAGCTTTATTTCTATAGTTTCTGATGACCTGCTGCTGGCTTTTCAATGGAGGGTAGAGGGGCAGTCTGGGGGTTGTGGTTTATCACAATTAAATACAATTCAGTTAACTCCAAATCAGTTTCTGACCATACATATTAGCAGTTTAATTTTATAGCATGAATACACAATTATACACCATATGAACATGCATTCCGCTGTATTTCTGGCCTGGAAGGTGCACCTCTTAAGAAACTACTGTACATGGCAGGATTAGAACACTACAGCCTCATCAGACATGACAGCCATTATTTTAAAAGTGTTATGGCAATAACACCGCTAACAACAGCGAATGCAAATGCAGACGGCATGGTTACACTGCGAGTGAACAAAACTAACAGTAATCTGTTCTGCATGGTACACACATGAACAAGGCATCATCCAACACAATATTTATTCATGTGCTACCACTCAATCAGTTTTCTAGATCTACTAGAGTACCCCAGGCAGAAAATCAATCCAAGGTTTCTGGATGCTAAGAAAAACTGAGCTAAGGAATATTACACTGAAACCATGGTTGCAAATCAGAAGCACACAAGGTTAATCCAGCATTTAATGAATAATTTATTAGAGACTTGATCTGACATCAAGGTATTGACCCTCAAAAGGAAGGGCTACTCTACACAGGAAATGACATCCAGGACACTTGATTCGATTCTGTCTCCCTGTGCTCATATGTGGAGTGTTTTTTCACCTTAATGATTTTTAAATCCGTAATCAGTTCTGGTGTTTGGTACAAGATTACAGGGGTCATGTTCTTAAATCCATCTATGTCACAATACCCTCTGAAAGATGGGAAAGCTCTGTCTCTGCTTTCTAAAAAAAAATAGCCCTGTAATGACCTTTCCACGAGGCCTATGACAAACTTCATGCTAACGCGCTCAACTATTTGTAATGCATTTCGGGAGGACTTCTTCTTGGGCCCTGTATTGAAAGCCTACTCAAAAGGGTTCCAGCTGTCAGTGAAGGTGTGCAACCAGACACACTGTTCAACTAATGAGGAAGAGCCCGGGTCATTAGTTACAGCCACAAACTGTGCGATAGCCCCTCTCCCCAAAGTTCAAAGTGGACAGCAGGAGCCATAACTCGATACACAACAGCACTGTTTCATTGCCACGGTTACTGAGAGTTTTCTTTTCACTCAGCCCACCCATTGGTCGAACCCTCCCGTGCATTCCACAGTAGAGGAGAGAGAGTGAGAGAGGGCGGGGGCCCGAATGGACGGACGAAGGGACAGTGGAGTGAGAAAGCACGCGAGGAAACAGCGCCGCAGACGACTGGAGAGGATGGAGCGAAAGAACGAAGATGACAGATGGGTGAGAGGAGGGCGAGAAAAGCGGGATGAGACAGAGGAGTGAGGGGATGGTGAGAATGGGTGCAGAGACACTGGATGGCGAGAACGAAGCGACAACAGCGCCGCACTGTGAGTCAGAGAACGCAGAGAATGGACAAAGGCGACGGAATCCTGTCATACCTGCTGCAAGTCTGCTAACACGAAATACAAACCGCCAAAATTAGCTCGCATTTAGCCCTCGCTGCAAGTCTAATTTAAGGGGGGGGGACTTTTAATTGACTGCAGACCTAAGCAGCTTCGGAGCTGTTGTTGAGAAAAGTGATGATAAGCCACGATCCTCCTCACCCTGCCTGCTAATGGCTGCATTCTTTCCTTGGCACAGGTTGACGTGTAAACAGTGTTAGAGATCCATGGCACTGTGCGGATTCCCAGGGTTATTTCTTCCTCTTGATGTGGCACGGGGCGGAGGTGCCAGTCTCGGAGATGTGAGAGTTCTAACAGGGAGGCAGAAAGGGCTAAAAATAAGACCTGCTGGGCCAGCGGGGATGAAGACGGGGGTGTTGGACTCCTGACACGGTGGGAGATTATTAACGGCACCCGCCGCTCAAAGTCCCTCTGATTACACGCCGCACACCGCCCTCAGAACCGCCGGAAAGTCCTGGGATTATTAACGGTCCACAGGCCCGGTTCTAAGGGGCACTACAGGTGACCAATAAGGACTCTGCTTTCTGCGCTCCGCTGTTACAGCACACCCGGCAGATCAAAGTTTGGCACTGCAGGGGGATGTTGTGGTGTTATTGATGCCTCTGGTACAAATTCCAGCAAAATGCAGGGACGCTTGTTTCTGGCTCTTGTGACTCTAAATCCTACACTCATGATTTGTCCTTAACTTTGTAATGAATTAAAATTCTAAAGTGTTTTTTTTTTCTCCACAGACACAACTTGGCAAGTTGATTAGGTGACGGCTAAATTCTCCAATCTGTTGATTGATGATTTAATTCAGACTAAAGTTAAGGACACATGCTCCATGAATCCAAGCCTAGGTCTTAATGACTACCCCTACTTTTGTCCTCTTCTGTATTTTATGCATTTATTTTCCATATTATCAGATTCTGAATGAATTCAGTTACTAGTTGTAAACTAGTTGATTAACTGTTAGTCGAAGAACGTTGATTGACTCATTTTATTGATTAAACGGTTCAATTTCAATAAACCACTTCAACGAATTTAACGTTGGCAGTTAGATTTCACATTAGAGAGACGTTTCTACATCGTTAAGACACAAATCCCTTGACTGTTGGAAAGTTAAAGAGTCATGGGTCCCTCGACTGGCAGCATTAAGTAAATGTTATTGGCCCAATCCTAGAACATCGGTACCATCCGAGTGTGTCTTCTCAGCTTCGACAGACTGCGCACTATACTGACCCCACAGCACGTAGGCATGCTCACATTCCTTAACAAAAAATGTTATAGGTATTAAGTTAGGGGACGGCATATGCTATGTTGTTCATTTTATGGCTATGTTACAGGCTTCAGGAATATAGCCTATTAGTGGTCTTTTGCTGGGGGTTGTCACGGCACTATTTTACACCTGTACTTACCTTTATTTGCTACACATCAACAGGCCAACTTTACAAAGTTGGGAACTTGCTACTATTTTGTTAAACGTGTAGCCTACCACTTGCTCTGCAGAATATGATTTGCACTACTGAATAGATGGATGTGTTCTTATTATAAGACCGTGTTAGTGGCAACAAGTGTTGTATGAAAAATGGCAGTGGTCCCTCCTCTCCTGTGCATAATTCTCAGCCTGTGAATCTGTTTGTGTGATTTTGTTTCTTGCTGTTATAGCCTTAATAGACAATGCAAATCCTTAATGATTGTTTGAGCAGGTCTTCATACAACATTTTTGCATAGTTAATTCAGTCAAGCTCTATAAATTCAATTCATCTTTACAGAATTAAACCAGACAAATGACTAATTTTGCAATGATATATATGTCAGGTTCACAAAACAGCAGTTTTATCAGGACATGATGAAATGCCAGTAGACCATTATGGGTTGCCAAATGTAAAGCAAAACATATCACATTTTTACTACGTTTTTTTCTTCTTCTCAGATGTAGCTTAAATATGCCATTCCCCCAAAGATTTATGCTAAATATGAGAAAAAACACAGGAAAAATGTTGCATTTGGCACCCCATAGCGCATCATATACATCGATCAATAAATCATTACAAATCAATACGTTTGGAATGTGCTTTGATTTTCTCTTTCTGTCTGCAAAAGTCATTAGGCAGCTGTTAACTTTCTTTTAAAGTGAAATTTGAAATACGTTGGGCCACTTTCTTTGAAATATACTGGGCCAATCAGTGTTCTTATACTACTTTCTGATACATTGTGAATGACAAAGGACACGCCAGATGGACATGTATGGACTATGTGAAGCTGTCAAACTGTAAAAAATAAAGCTTTATATATGACCAAACAGTCACATACAGGTTTTATTTCTTGCTGAAGCACGCTGTCGCCTGGGTTAAATCAATATTTGCGCTTAATTTTTATTTTCAAATAAACAAACACACAAAGACAAATGTTAGTATTTTCCTTCACCAACACAGTTTAGCGAGTTCATTTTAGTGATTTACTGAACTTGGCAAAGCTGTGCATTTCAGACCAAAAATATGTAACACTTGCTTTTAATAGTGAGTCAAAAGTTAAGTACATGTTGTCTCCTTGTACATACAATTCAGAAGATTTGTACCGGTTGCAAACAATTACCCTGCCAGGCAAGTGCTGGTGAAGAAAAAACAAACACTTCCTTTTTTTTTTTTTATAAAGTCAAAGGACAAACATTTATAGAATACAGTCCTAATCCAGGTCTTTGGCTGTTTTGTCAGATACATACAGCCAGTTAAATCCGACGGTGATTGAATCCAAGCTTGCCTTCCCATGCTCCTCCTCTCTGGCTGGACTTCTTAAATCATGACATTATGACATCATCAAGCTGTGCCTTCTGAGTGCACCGGCCCCGCGGGGAGGTCCAGCTTATCCCAGCAGGCCCTGCTGGCGAGGGTGCTCTGCATTTGAATTTCCTGGGAGTGTTCAGATGGTGGGAGTGCTTCTCCAGAGCGGCCTCGGCGCCGCGGCCCTTTGAAGTGTGATTACTCGCCAGGGCCCAAGCTGTGAACACTGGAGTGGCTGGGGATGGAGACAATCTGTGACTCACTGGCACCTGGCAGTCAAAGGTCTACAATAATTCCCCCTTTTTTTCCCCGAGATGCCCCGTGCAGATTTTCCCTTTTACTTCCCTTGATAGTTAGCCATTCCTTTCAAGTGACCCCGGCCACCGACCGCTCCATGCATCCCAGCATTATCCTGGAAAACTGGTTTCTCACGGCGTGGACTTTTATTTTGTGTGAACGTTTGTGTCTGGAGGTCATCTTGTATCCAGGGGATAGAGTATCCTTTTGGCAGGGGATACTGAGTTTCATGTTATATTGAACAATAGAGTGATCTGTTCTTCACTTTTACAAAAAAATCTAAGCACATTAAATTTAGGTTTGTTTGTTATCACATACACAACACAACACATGAGTTGAAAATGACTGAAAAATAGTATACTAGAATACTGAAAAATACACATTTTATAGCATATTATTTTGGTTTTTGATATTAAATGAATAAATAATTTGTCTATGCCATGATGAATATAAGCTAATTGTCAGGATTTAAAGGGCATCTAGATGTCTTGAAGACGAGTCCATTCAGCAAAAGCTGTCATCTCAGTCAAGACCAAATCACTCTATCTTAGAGCTATCAGACAACCCACTCTGCTAAAACACGGGTCTTCAGTGTGTGATGCAGTCATTATCTGATACTGAACTCCGACCGCACCGGTAGCAACCGTTTCCAGCAGACTCCCCACGCGGCGGCGAATGATTGGCCGAGCTGGCGCCCCAGTGAGAGCGGACTTGGGTCAGCGGGACCGTCCGTCTCTGACCGCGCGCCGGCGGCTCCTCTGGCCCGCTCCGCCCCAGCTGTGCGCCAGGTTCGAGGCTCCATCAGGAACGGTGGGCCGCGGCCCAGCTGGGGACGGCTGGGGGAGAGCAATCAGCGGCTCGAGCGGGTCAGAGTGCTCCTGTCTGCGCTCTCCTGACTCGACGGAGGATCAGTGGGTGACGGACCTGTGAATACCATCGGCCCATTCAAAATTAGGAGAAAATAAATCCGGACAGGAAAATGTAGGCAGGATGTGCATGGAAACTGCTTAAGGACGAGCATTTCAAAAGGATAACATCTCATCCGAATTAGTCCTCAAGTTTGACTCTTGTATAAGTGCTCCTTTATTTATACCCAAACAGTTTGGTAAGTTGAGTATTTCACCATAATGAGATCGTGGAGAACAATACTACATTTAGCTGTATTTCAATCCACATTTGTCCGAAACAAAGTTTAGGACAAATGTAGATTGAAGCAAGGCTCTTGCTGACTTTTAATGAATTTATGTTTCCTTTGTGAATTGACCACTGATTATCTAGACGGCAGTGTAATTACACATTGATTCAATTAAAGTTTATTTTTAAGGTGCTTATCAGAGATGCAGAACATTCGGAAAAACTGAGCCTGATCCCCCCCAAAAACAGGAAAGTGAGGTAAGAAAAATTTCCCCTGGGGGGGAAGAAAAAACATAAACAGAAACAGGTGAGAGAATTTGGTAAACATCTAAAATGACATATTGCTACAATATAATGAACTAAAACCTTTGTCTCACTTTTAAACATCATTTCGCTGCATTTGGTGCCTCACATGCCTTCTTGAGGAGGGTGCCAGTGGCTTTTATTTTGACAGAGCATTTTTGCAAGTCAGCAGACGGGACCTTACTCAGGTTTAAGAGTTAGGAATCGCCCATCTGTTCTGTTCGCATCAAACTTTTCCACTCCGCCATAATTCATCCTCTGTCGACAGGCCGTAAATGTTTTTATTGAACTTGCGGCGTTTTAATGTTGTTTTTAAACACGTCTGCTGAATATTTTCTTTAAGACCACTAAAAGGTGCATCAGGGCTCACTTTTCAAGTACACAGGAGACATATACACACAGACGCGCACGGACATGAATATTATATCAGGTGCCTAACAGACTATGTTGTAGTCAGTTGGTGGCATAAAAAGCAAACAGTACTTTTGTATACTTTAAAAACACTTTCATCCAGCTTATATTTGACATACTAGCAATTTATATAACCTGATTTTTACAGTACAGAAGCAATTCTGCTTCTGAAATTTAAATACAAGGGTGCAGCAGCAGTGTACTCACTGGATAATAATGGTTAAACCTTTGCTTTCCCTTTTCTGCAAAGCTTCCCTGTTAAAGATGTTTGCCTAGATTCAATCAGCATTTTTGCCTGGTAACAAAAATAAATTAAGTTGCATTTGCACTGGGAAAAAAAAGCCCCAGAAAATGTGGATTTATTTGTATGCTGACATTAAGGACAAATGCTGACAACCAAGGCCTGGGTACCAGACAATACGCATGCAAGGGGAATGTTTCACTTCATTTTTTTCTTAGGATGTCTTTATTTTCCCTCCAAATGTTTGATGCATCTCAGAATTGACCTTCCCCCTGTCAGTGACGGCATTTGTCACCAGTGAATTGGGGCACTTTATCCTCATGGTGCTTGTCAGTGCTTTACACAATAACATGTAAAATGCATGGATGCTCTGCACACGTAAAATACCGAATATAGGCTTCCCACCCTGCGATGCGCAATTCCATAAAAGCTTTATGATTCCATTCTCTTTGTAATGTTGTTACTGCCACATTACACTGCGATACTTTTGCCATAACTGGGCCAGACGTGTGGTTTGTTAAGTGGTTTGTTCGTTTGGTGAGTGCCATTGGGGAAACCCACTGTTCCCCACTTTTTGAACCCCTTTAAAGCATTCTCAGATCGTAGCCAAATACTCCCTTATGAGAATAAGCATCTTCCATCTGTCCTCATAAGCCTGAGATGTGTTGCAGAATATTTTTGCCGCTCAGGATACAGTGCAGTGCATCCCATAAGAGCAGGAGTGGCAAAATTCTATTACTGGATTCATTGCACTGTTAGTTTGGGTCTGACACACAAAATTTTAATTTTAGCTTCTGTTTATCTATTTGGTATTTAAAGCTGAATTTCAGCAGATGTCCCAGCCGTCTCTGTGGCACGCGTGCGGGCATTCTGCCCTCCTGTCGACACAAGGGTACTGCAGTTCCAGGCAGAAGAGATTTATCAAAGGTATAATGAGACCCTTAAAATTGTATGACAATATGTCTGTCTGTCATCAGGACTGCCGAAGGGTGCTTACTGACAATAGAAAGGGATTAAACTTCAAAGCCTCGTTGGAGAGGTGTTCTGATGAAAGAGGCATTAATAAACGCCAGAAGACCATCGAGCCGTGTGCTTGAAAAGCCTGATGGGCAGCCAGAGGTTGTGGTGAACAGAGAGCCTCTTTTTGCACCCTCACCCCCCAAAAAACGGGCATTTTTTCATATTGATTAAAAATCAATTAAAAAGCAAAAATGTTTTGAAAAGGTTTCTCACTGCATCAGGATCAACGCATGAAAACAGTCCTGCTAAATACAATGGTCTGTGCGAGTTGACATTGCATATTTCTACTTTATGATATTTATTTTTACATTCAAGCCTCACCTTATCATGAATGTGCTAAAAACATTCCTTTTGCAATTGTTGATTTCTGAAAATAAATTTGAATAATTGCCTACATATGCTCAGCATTTTTGTAGAACCACTATGAATCTGAAAATAGCAATTAATCTTCAACCTTTCAACAGCAAGCATTCTAAGAAATCTGTGATGGGGGATAGGTGCAAGGAACAAAGGAAACAAATATCTTTATTAAATATTGTACATTAGGCTTTCACTAATCATCATATTGTGTATATTTGAACATCATGGCAGATTTTGGGGTCACAATTATTGTGTACAGAAACTGTTTGGTCAGTTCAGCAATCCCCCAAACTGAATGAAAATAGGGCTTACCTTGTAAAACAGCAACACCTGATTGTGTTTTTAATCATATTTAAGGATTTTTTTAAACAGAAATCTAGGCTATGAGTCTTCTAACAAGACCATCCAAATCATCATTTGAAAAAGATAAAAAATGTAAAGGCTTGTACCGCTCCCTTAATCGCACTGCAGTCAATCAGGAAGCACTGTACCTCGCCAATATCACACCTACAAGTATTATGGAACACTTTTTTCATATTCACGCAAGGAGCTATTTCACACTTTCTCAGGTTCTTTGCATGTCGAATACGCCTTCAGGAATTTGCCATTTAGACCATTATAATGCGGCCGACCATAAAACACCTGAAGTGCCAGTTTCATGTCAAACGCGCCCTTTCCCACCTGCTCTGCCTCAGAGAGGGGACTGTTAAATTCGTTCAAGGGGGAGTGAAGCTCTGTGAAATCACCTGGTAGAGTATCTGAAAATGGCAAAAAGTGCTCATGACACTTCATGCAAAACTGGGGGACTGGGGGTGCTCCATGTAAGCACACTGCTCAACATAGAAGTGAGTCCTTGTTAAACAGAAAAGGACAGGAAAGTGTGAAAGAGATGGTACAGTGTGAATGGCAAGACTATAATACAATAGGCCTTCTATAATACAAAAAGACCTGAGAATGTGTACTGTACACAAAAAAACAGCAAAGGAACCTCCACAAGAAACTTCCATGCAAGCTGGATTTGTCTTGTTCCTTTTCAAAAATAAAAGTTGTGATCTGGCAGCCAGGAATTTCAATTTATTTCATTACATGCTTGTCATTACCTTGAAGTTTAGCTGGTATGTACATTGCAAACCACAAGGCCAATTTCAAGGCAGAAAATCTATTCATTTTTACATCATGTGATGTTCTCAATCTCTTATGAATGAATGATACCAACCTACACTTCACACTGCCATTTTTGTGCGGGCTGATAAAAATGACTGTCGTGTTTTTGGGGACCTTCTGTGCCCTCTGTTTCTCCAGTGAGAACACTGATGCTCCCCACATGCTGCTCTCCCACAGGACGGATTGACCTCCCTCTGATGAGAGAAAGCCTGGAACTGTGATAGCCTAATTATGAGCGTGGCGCCCCCATAATTTGCAATCATTTCGATGAATGCGCAAACTAACATTTGCCTTACGACAGTAATGCCATCGTACAAGTCAAATTTTGAATAGGATGTGCATTCACCCCAATGACTGTGTGCACATTACTTACAATATGTACGTGTACATGCAGATATTTAAAAAAAGAGAAAAGTTCTGAACAAACAAACTATTTAGGGAGTACCCCGGCACCAAATGTCAGAGCCGTGGTATGATTAAACCACGGTGCATAAACAAAGATGCAAAAGACACATAATAATTTGTCGTTTTTTTTTTTAACTGTAATTTATTACGGCATACCCAGCTGAATCATATAAATGTGATTAAAGTAGTTATTCTTCTCTCCAGTGTGTGCGAGGAGCCGCGTTCCGCGGGAACCGGACAGGAAATAATGCTGATGGAAGCTGGCGGCTGAGGCCTCCATAATTAGTTTAATGAGATTTCCGAGTCCTCGGTGATACCGGCGAGCTCAGAGCACTGTCATCAATCTTCATTCTTCAGCAAAACAAAAAAGAAAAAAAAAAGAAAAAAAAAGAAAAAACAAAAACTGTAATGATGTTCACTGAATCATCCTCATTAGCCGGACAGCTTACGCAGCAGATATCGCGCGCTGGACCTGACATCCACGGTGCTTCCTCCTCGCCGCGGCGCAACTCTTCCTCATCGAGAGCCCTCGCTCAGTCTCCAGCCGAGCTTGACCCGGGGTGCACGAAATCAGCTGGAGTCTGAGTCACAACCAATTATTTTCCTCGAGCAGGCGGCGAACACGCCTCCCTCGCGGGCACGGGAGGAGCAGACCCGCGCTAGAGCAGGGCCGGCCCTCCGCGGAATCCGGCCGCAATCAAAATATCTCCTCAATTTCAGCTGCCCGGACCTTACAGCTTTCATCTGTCACGGTCACACGTGGGATTATCGTGTAGGAGTGGTGAGGGGGACGGACCGGGACGTAACGAAATTTGCAGGAGTCAATGGCGTATGATTCACCGTCTGAGAGCGCAAATGAAAGAAAACCGGCACGGCACGGCACAGAAGTTGAAGTCAAAGGCCAAAGAACTGAGAGTAGTCACCTGTAAGCACTGAAATAGGCCCCACCCCCAAAAGCTACCACTAGCCAATGAACTGAGGCTTCTGAAAAGTAGAAGCAGCTGACAGTGGCCAATAAGGACGACCAGCCCTTTCAACTCCTCCCCTCAGAGCATTACAGGTTTTTAAAAACCATTTCATCATCAAAATGCTACAAGCAATATGTTAATTGTCATCCCAACCATGAAAAATGCTTCCGTGCTCACTAGATAGCTGTCTGCTACTTATCATTAAGCATGGTCCCCATATTACAGGCAGTATTGAAGAACAGGATAGGTTATTAGCTGGCAAGAATAAAATAAAAACCTCGCACTCTGCTAGCGACAGAAATTAACACCCACACCACACAACTCCTGCAGACACCCCGCCAGCTACTGCCCACTATTTCTCTTAAATTTATTTTCGACAGCAGAGGCATGTAAAGTCATACTTATCATCATAAAAACAGTATCCTTCCAACAGACTGTCTCTACCCTGTACTTTCTCTCTCACTTCTCAGTTTTTTTCATCTTGCGACACCTCCACATCAGTTAATTTTTCATTTGCAGCATATCATATTGTATTTTCAAATCTTTCTTCCTGCATCATATCCTTAAAAAAAAGGTTGCAACGTTTCCTAAGAGAACAATGATCTTAAGGAATGCCCTCACAGTCAATGCAAGTTCAATGTCAAAAAGTGAACTCAGGGACATTTTGAATGTCACTCTACCCTACGCTAGCTTTAGGTTTTGTAGGGAAGTTTACAGAAGTGTGCCTCTTATCAGACCCTCAAAGGAAAACATGCTGTTTACTGTGCTGACAGGGAGTCAGCAGGTGCGATAAAGAGACAGTGCTCAGTCGCAAAACATCCTACTGCATCAGTATTATGCAGACCTTAGGTTTTCCATAATACAGAGTCTATGTTTGGAATCATGTTTGATATTGTTGGAAAGCCAATGTCATGGGGAACAGGTTGGTGTCTTCGGTAGTGGGGTGCTGACTAAAGATCGTGTTACCTATGGGTCAGCGCCCAGCCAGATACAAAGGTTAACCCGCTGTGCTATGCTTACAGAGATAGTGCAAGCAGGATCATTGATGTACTGTTTTGTTATTATTGTGTCTTTATTTGATGACTTCGGATTTTCCTTTGCTCTTTGGGTATATAAGGATAAAAGTGCAATGGTTTGAGGAGACATGTCTACACTGTCTCCTGCGCATCGTATGCCTATTAGCCGTCTCACTGCGCACACATTTTGCACCATTGTATATTGCCATATTAACATACTGTACAATAAACTGCATTCACTTCAGCTCAGGATATCTGCATCCCGTAGTCACTCGCCTATACACTAGCAAGATAGAGAATTATATTTATGTATGCAACACAAGCCAGAGGCATGTCTGCATCTACCAAGATAGATAGCAATCCGTATCGAGCCACGCTATAGAGTCACCTCATTCTATCTGAAACTGTTAGCACAGAGGAAAGATTAAATCACTATTTTGGCATCAGACAATCAAGATACCATTGAATGAATCCCGTTCCAGTAGCTCCGGGCAAGACTACACGCACACGTCCCTTCGCCAATCAGATACTTCCACTGTTTGGTCCATCTGAGGGGCTTCTTACAGTTTCATAACGTGTCCGCTGTCATTTACAATGTGGTACAAGAAATCTATCTTAGATAATTAATTCACGCAGCACACTGCATGTTTCATTGAATGTGGTCAATTGCAATATACAATGGCATGCGTTTAAGGGGACCTTGAGCCCTGCGCACGATGTTTCCCTGCATGCTGGGTGGGATTTGTTCCGACCATCCGAAGCTGCTTCAAATGATAACTCATTGTACTTGTGATACAGTCACAGCATCTGATGCTCCTCCTCATGTTGAACAGAATTCACCACAAAAGGCTTCATGAAGCCATGAGAAATCAGTCATATTGAATCTTCTGCAATTTAAAAAATGTTAAATATAGTCTTTTCTACTATTTTATAGACTCCACCAGATAATTGTATGCTCCTACGACCCAGCAATTATATATATATCCTTTATTTAACCAGGTAAATGTCTCACTGAGATTAAGATCTCTTTTTCAAGAGTGACCTGGCCAAGAAAACAGCATAAACATTGTTACAACAAAAACACAATACAAACAGACAAATACAACTGTCATACAATACAAATAAGTGAACACAATATCCAGTTAAAATGCAATACAAGGTCAAGGACATAAACAGGTACAATTTTCTAAAACGATTTCAGTTCAAATTTAGGAGCAAATCACAATGACCAAGAGGACCATTTTCATGATCCTTTAAAATTGACTTAAATTCCCCCATAGTAATTAGTTCTGACAATTTCACGTCCTTCTGTACCTTATTCCAGGAAAAGGGGGCAGCGCATTTAATAGCTTTTTTGCCTAATTCTGTCCTAACTCTGGGGACCAACATACCAATTCATTTTTGGCCCACGTAGGGGACATGAGTCTCTGGTCTTAATCTCAAGAACAACATATATTCTACAACGCTGAAACCTACACTACAACTACATTCAATAAAAATGAAATGAATATTATTTTAGAAAATATTTTCACTGCAAAATCCAAGGCACTTGTATTACGCCAAAAAATTGAAATACTTTAGTTTTTTTTCTGTCAAGTCTCAGGGGGTTAAAATGTAGGAATAAATAGAAACTGCTGTTTATCTTTGGCAGTGCCTTAAAATATAAACAATATTTCCAAAAGCATATTATATACTTAAAATAATATAAGAATATGACAACGTCTAATAGAGGGGTTTCTCTTGCCATCGAAGAATAACAAGCAATTAATCGGTCAAGCTTCTTTTCGGCAATCGTAGTATGTCCCTGCATCTTATCTCAACCAATAAAAATACAGTTTGGTTGGAAGTTGCATTTTACACACCGTACGTTCTTCCATCATATCAATCAAAATAACATCAATAGACCCTGTCTGGATGCAGGACAACTTTGATTAAATGAACAGCAGGCACCATATGCTTGGATATTATTTTTCCAAAGATATTTCAGCACACAGTTTGCTCCATATAAAGTAATTATCCTCCCTGTATTCTCAACCTTCCTAATGCACCCTGACATTAAAACAAGATCAGGACGACCAGAAATTGGAAATTGGAAAGAAGCATTCTAAATTAAAATGCGCACGTCGACCAGACTGCCAAACTAGATACGGTTATTTGAATTTGGAACATGAATACACGGTTGTTACTTTTCTCAGTGCTTCACTACAGTACAGAAACGCCAAGGGCATCGGGCCACCATGCGTGTCCATATGGCCAGTATGCGCCATAGGACAGGGTCCTAATCTGCTATTCTACAGGAGGAACGTGACATCACTCTTCCACTGCAAGTTGAGCCAACCCGCTCAATTATTGGTTGATGGAAATGGAAATCGCTGTCTCTGGAAATGTTCCAGAATATTCATACTGGTCAACAGTCAGTTTTGTTCAGATCTGATGATTGAGAAAGACCTGGGCATACGAATACTGGGTCCTGCTCCTCAAACCACCATGCGGCATGGATGAGGGCATAGTGATCTTTAAAAGACACCCCTCTCTGTAGGGGCAAAATGATTTAATATGGGGTGAAGGTGATCACTCAGTGCCAAAAGTAATGACAGGCAAGTCAATCTTGCCTTCAAAGGATATGGGTGCATCTAAGTCAATGGCCTATAGGCAAAACTGAATACCTTCGGCAGGGGATACATCCCACGCAATACTGAGAACCACCCAATTTGTCCCCTCCAATAATCAATGAATCCCAAAATCAAATCTTCCCTCTTTGAGTCTGTGGCAGCTCATATCTCCCTCATTGAGAAACGCTACGGCCTTTGAGTTCTCACAGAACAAGTCGCCGCCCACATTCACATCCCGCCTTCAAACCAGCTTCCACAATCCAGCTTCCACAAACCAGCTTCCACTGCCAGTATCTGGGTCTGGTGGTTACTGAAAAGTTCTGCATGTAACAATAAAAAAAAAAAACAATGACGCAGGATTGATGGCATGTTTATGTGCAAGCCCAAATAAGGCTATAGGCCAAAGTCGCTGGGGTTTTGGTCATGCTTACATGGCAGTACTGTCAGGTCTTGTCTTGAGACAAGTTTCTCACCGGTTCAGTTTTTTAAAATTATTTTCCCCCTTTCTTCTCCCCAGTTTGACACTGTCAATTTCATACTTGAAAGCAGCCTGCAAAAATGACTCATTTGTCTAGAGCCAGGCTATTTGTGTATGTACAGTGTCAAAAACGTGGGGAAGCTGTGAATTATCAGTCCTTGCATTTGTTTATCCCAAAAAGCATGCTTGGGAGTGTATATACTAACATAAAATGGTACGTGACATTATTCAGCTTTTTAACCAAATAAATAATTTCACAATTGTCTAAGTACGCATTAAGAGCGATTACTAAGACAATAATCATAATTTTCATTGATTTATAAAAAAAAAAAACATTATTTAACATCAAATAAGAATAAGAGTGCTTCACTTGACCTAATTGGCATTAAATAGATGCTGTTATCGGGAGTGACTTACTATGTAAACACAAGTACAACGATTGGGGATCAAAGCACAGTAGCTCCCTTAGAAGGGGAAAGTATAGCCCCAAGAGAGATGGCAAATGCAGGAAGTGAACTCTACTGAACATTAAACTAAGTTATATAAACAAGGGAGAAAAAACCTGATTGAGCATTAAACCGCTTTAAATTAGAAACAGCAGTCCTGAAGTCCAGATGAAAAGAATTATACAAAGATAAGAGAATATACACAGAAAAAAATGATTGCAAGTTGTATTTGAGTGTGTGAACATAACCACAAATACCTGAAACCACTGCGGGGTCCAAAAACTATGTTAGTTATTGGTCTGTCAGCCCGAATTGCACTAATGTGAAAAGGTACAGTGAAACGGAGGTGAGGAGTCGCTAATGAGCCCTTAAATGTCTGCGAAGGGGAACAAAGCAACATATTTATTATGTTGTTGTTATAACTGTGACTGTAATCTGAATAGCGGGTAATGTTGGAGCCATTTTCTCACGCGAGGCTGTTACTAATACGGCTCTAGACTGCTGGGTTGACAGCCCTGTAAAGCGTGTTAGTAGCTGAATGTAAATAATAGATTAGAGCATCTGTTTGGATCCTGTCATTTACTCCTTTTCGTACTCTAATGACAACACAGAGCCTGGAGGGGCCCGAGCATCCTCAGCAGCTCTGCGTAGCATCAAAGGCTAAAGTTCACTGTATTCTAATGCTAGATTGAGTGCGTTTGTGGGGGAAAGAAAATTATGTGTTTCTGAAATAATACATCGGAACACGATGCACTTATTTTTCTTTCAAATATGTTTACAATACGTCTTTATTATTTTGCCTTCTGCTAACTGGGAACTCACAAGACTGAAACCTGCCAGAAGAGGAATTTTAGCCACGTCTCCAAGAATCAGTGGCTACAAGGTTGTGACACCCTTCCATAGGCTGGGATGTCCTGTTACAAGGCAGTGATGCAGAAACACAAGGTAGTGATGCTGAAGTTCTCATGCCCTTAGTCATAAACTGCATCCCTGTGTTTATCAACTGCAAGCTGCCCAAACAGCCTCTCCAGATACCACATCTGGATGCATTTCCAAGAACAGGGATATGAGGGTTTTAGCTTAAAAAAATAAAAGTATGTACAGACTGCACTGTGTTAACGTACCACAATGTAGCCGTGCCGCAATGTAGTACAAAAAATATTCAGCTTACGGTCACAGTTTGCATTATACTATGCCAGGGTTTGGAATCGTAGATTCATTCTGGACAATGGCTATGGGATAATAAACTGTACATGTGCTGACATACTGTTAGGTCAGATTTAAAAAATGGCAGTCACTGGGAAACATGAATGTTATGGAGCTTTTATACCTTGTTCATTTGACCCCTTGATTCTAATATAAGTTAGTTAGGAAGCAAACTTGTAAATGTGCAAAACTTGAAACGTGCTCAACTCTTGAAAAATACTGAGTGTTGAATCCTCCCCAAAAATACTTGGGGGGAAAAAAGGAGAGCTTTCTGCCCATCCTTTCCATTTCTAAGCATATATGTGAGTGGCATAATTTTACTAGGATAGAAATCAATCTCACCAAAACCAGTACACAAGAATGGTCCCAGAGCTTTCAGAACTCAACTCAGTGTGTTTTTGATTGTCAATCCACCGAAAATGTATGCAGCATGAAAGCAAATGTTTTTTCGGATTCCATTTGGAAACAAACTCGAAACTGTGTCTCAAAAAGGCACCAAACTGTGGGAATCGTAGCCTGTGAAGTGGTGTGTCTGCCAGTCACTTCATCCTCTATGGATTATGGTTTTGCAAAGGACAGTGAAGTTTCCACAAATTGATGCTATGGCCTTTTACTTTAATTTCTATTGTAATTAATGGGGGGGGGGGGGATGCGTGCGATGCAAATGACACATAGGGAAAACACAAACAAGAGCACATTATTAAGAATGCCTGTGTGCTCTGTCATGCATGCACACTCTTCTTGTATACATTTTGTGGTAGAGGAGTTCATTACTTTGCTGACAGTCACAATAACAATGATATTATTATTATTATTATTACAACAACAACATTATTATTATTGTGATTATTATTATTGTTATTATTATTATTACTACTACCACAACAATAATAAGTTATTTTAATAGTTATTTATACCTGTGCTTTACATGACGTCTACTCCATGTGCTCTCCAACACCTATTGCTATTTTAGAAGCAATTAATGCAGCTGTAACTGAAGAGTGAACCGATTTTTCACATGAGATAATCCAATGTTTATATAATTGGCTTTAATTACACTATTACATTTTAACCTGAGTATTATCTACATGTTTTTCAAGTATACTGCTCGTTTACTCAGCTCCTTAAAAAATATAAATCTGTAGGGGTTTTTTTCCATTAAAAAAAGGATAAATAAATGAAAATACAATTAGCCATGTGCTTGATGTTTACCTGTTTGAGAAGGTGGCCAGGTACCAAGGGAGGACTCGGGTCTGCATTCACGTAAATAAAAAATAAAAAATAACAAAACAGAGGAAATAAATAACCAGCATGGATGCTCAGCTTCGCACTGATATTGCAATATGCAGAAATGACAGTATGCCACCATTACTGTTATGATTGTTGATGGTTGAGGCAAGCTAATATGGAAATGAACTGGTGAAGGTGCCTTGGCTGAGAATAAATTAAGAAAATTATGTGGAGGAAAAAAAAATGCTTAAAGTGACAGTTCACATGCTGTGCTTTTGATATTAATATTGTTTCAGCTTTAGTGTATGACTTCAACTGACCCAGTCAAGTTTTGTGGTCGTTGAAGAATATTTTCGATATTTACTGAAGATTCTGATGACCTTCTGACTTCTAGCCAGTACAAGGGCATTTAGGTCTTTGTCTCCTATAAGCAAGAAACACACACTTCAAGTAACTGAAAAGCTGTTCGTACAACAACAATGTTATGCCTCCAGAGGTAGTACGGGTGTATTACCCAATTATTCTTCAAAAGATCGTTTAATCTGGAACTATTTCCTATGATGCATGCAATTTGAGACTTCTGCACTCAAGGAAAGATGTAGCGGTATGATATAAAAACTGGTATTTATGTTTATAATTGTTAATAAACACGATACAATGATTCTGCTCATTCTGTACAGCCTCTGGACACATTACATTACTGTACAGTATCCAAAAAATAAACAAAGTGAACTTTCCATCTCTTGTAAAATTGTCTAAACCAGAAATAAACAATGGTGTTTTGATGCAGAAAGATTTACAGGCACATTGGTGGTTACTGTCCCCTTCCCCCACCACCTCTTGAACCCCTGTAGCCAGGAAAGCATTGGTAGTCTGTTCAGATGCCCTAAAGTGAAATTACAGGATTTTTTTCCACAGTTGTTTGTTGTATTTTTTTCCCAGAGACAGATTGAAGAGGTTAACAGAGTTGTAGAGAATTCACTTATTGTGTAATTGCTCCCAGAGGTGTCAGGTGTCAGCTTGGATTTCATCTACTTCCTGCATAATGATAAAAAATGATTAAACTGGGGTGGTCTCGCTAAAGGTCACTGTATAATCTCTCTTTACTGAAACAAATGGAATTAATGAAACCACTCTGTCTTCACCCATCTCCGCTGGGGTTACCATTCCCCCCGAACAATTGCTTTTTCCTGAGGTGTTGCTCAGTGTTAAGGCTATTATCTGTATTAGCAATTCCTGGTACACAGTTAGTAAAACTCAACTGTGACAAATTTAATGATCCTTCAATAATCCTGGATGAATTAATCTCCCCTCACACAAATTTCTGCATCACAATCATTTAGAAACTAATTTTTAGCTTCAGGAAATGTTTTCAAACCTACTCCCAGTGAGAAGTTTGAAGCTATTTCGTGATTACTAATAGGGTCATAAGTACAGATGGGTATCATTTGGATTTTCCTGATACTGATGCTAAAAACAATGTTTAAAATAGTGCCGGTGCCTTAAAAGGTGCCTGAAACAATTCCTTCTTTAAAATAAATTAGCAAATGCAAAGGCAAAGAAATCAAACAGTTTAATTCTTTCATTTAATTGTTTAAATTATAGTTTTATAATACTTATAATTTATACAGTTTTGCTTTTGGAATTTTGAATGAGTTTAACGTTAACTAGCTTTTCTGACAGTTCCTGCTGACGACAGAGCGAGTGTAACGTTGGCTAGTGATGGCACCAAAACGAGGTGCTGAAATCTCCATCGCGGTTTGGCGTGGAAGGTCCCGGGTGCATGGGAACCGATGCCAGTGGCACTGAGTTTTGCTACCCAACCCTAGTCATCGGGTAGAACTAGGATGTGGAGCACTCACCCCCTCTGTTTAAGGCAGATTAAGTTCAAAGCACAATGGTGCAGTGGGTTAGCAATGTTGCCTTCGCGAGAAGGAGGTTCTGGGTTTGAGTCCCAGGCCACACCCCCCTCTTGCATGGAATTTGCATGTTCTTCCCGTGTTCATGTGGGTTTCCTTCGGGTGCTCTGGTTAACCTTCTACAGCTAAAACATGTAACCCAGGAATTATTATTATTAAGTCTTGTGCAACACAAATGAGAGAATCAGTTAAGGTGCTTCATGAGATAGAATGATGCAGTTCCCCTGAAGCTCTGCCTTGCAGTCAGACGTGCTCTAGCATTAAGCCATGCAGGAATATGCTGGTGCCATCAGCCCCAGGCCCTACCAAGGCCAAGCCTCCGCTTTTTTACAGCAGACAACCAACAAGGTATGATACAGTGACTGTCATAAGAATTACGTCTTTCACTGGCCCAAAGTACAAGTTAGACTTGTTAGTAGGCACCAGCTGTTATGTCCAGAGAGTCTGTCTGTCGTTAGCACTTTCAGGATAATTTGTCATCTGCAGGCAAGTTTTAAATTTTTATTCAATCAGGTACAATGACGAGGCCCCCCAGCAAAAATCAATCATCTACAGGAAAGGAAAAAAATGAAGTTCCTCAAGGCAATCAAGGACTGTAAATGGTCCTGAGATGAATACATGCATGCCTTCATTCTGTATTGCATGTGATTAGTTTGTCTTGTGTATGATAAGGAAGCTCAAACTCTTCTAATAAAAACAGGTAAGCAGGCTGATGTATGTGACGGACCCCCCAGTGTGGACTCAAGTCCTGGCTGTGCTAACTGCATCAACAGTGGCTGGCAGCCCCATGGGGCAGCACGTGATGGCATTGTGGCATTGCTCGAGATGCAGAGGGGATGGGGGGGCATTTACCAGGATGTAGCCAAACTTATCGTGCAACTACGAACCTCTGGTGGATCGGGCAACTGCAGCCTGTTCGCATCAACTGTAAATGCAATGTACTCCTCCTATGCAATAGCTAGCTCTGCTCAGTTGGTAGGCTGCATAACGAGAAGAAGCTATGTGCAAAGATCTGTGTTTAATATAAACATCACACATAACATCACTGTTGCTATGGACCTCTTTTTAAGATGAGCCTTGAATAAAGTGGAAATGAAAAAAAATGAAACTAAGCAGTGGTATGTCCTTCCAAGATACACCATCATTTCAGAATCAACCTCAAACCGCAAGGTAATGTCATACCCTCAATTAAATGCAGCCTTTGGCTTACACAGTATGCCAGTCATAAAGTGAATTACACTGAAACAATGTTTAACAATGACCTTGATTATGGTGCTTCTGAATCTCCATTGTCTTCTTTGCCTGCTTTTCTCATCATTTTCAGTTTTTATGTCCTCCTGGAGTTTCAGTCTGATGCCGCGATGCGATAAAATACTGAGTTTATATTCTCAGTGATTAATAGCACACCATCATATTTACCCAGCAAATTAGGTGCTGATGAGATATTAATGAACTGATAAGGGACATAAATCGCTGCTTTTTTTCCAATAACATCAAGAGTGCCCTCTCAGTGTACTAAAAGTAAAATACAGGGAATGCCTCAGAAGATGACAGGTAATAAATGGTCAATAAAGCAATCGTAACTGCATTATAAAACATGAAGCATGCTGGTAGTTACCATACATGACACATGGTTACAAGTACAGTTGTTAGACTACACCTAAATCCACCTGAACATACAACAAAATTTATTAATGTTACTAATCACAAATAAATGCTTCCTTAGGGATTACTAATCTTTGTGGGTACTAATCGTTAATTTTTGCCCATGTTCTGTTGCCAAAATGCACAGTAGGTAGGAATCCTATAAAGACAAACTGAAACATTTAGCACCACGTCTTTCTCAATGTGATGCACAATTAACGTGTTATCATCGTACAGCAGTCTTAAAATTTCACATGGGAATGTCATCTCTCTTTTTAACTACACTGCATAAAAACGGGGTATTTGTTGCGCATTTGAGTAAGCAAACATAAGATGTAAATTCTTAATGTCGACATCTTCGTTTTGTGTTAATTTCCCACATTTTTTTTGTTTTCCATCGAGGAAACTACAGTGCGAAACCTGCCACACACTTATGGTCCAATCTGAATCCGGGAAAAATTGCTTCTCCGTGGGTGTCAGAGTGATGCGGAAATGAGTCGAGTGAGACCGGATTTCGGATAAACGGCCAGGTGACAAATAAATGGACTACAAAGGGCCCATTAATTCGGGACTTGTAAGACACGTGTTCTCACAACAAAAGGGGGAGTTATTTGTCAGTCCGTAACACCGGTGGCCCCAGCAGACTGTTTGACAAATTACCCTATGCCGCTACTTGCCGCCTGACACGAGCGCCCCCTCCACGTCACCCGTAACCCGCGAGGGCTCGGCGCTAAGTGGCTCTCCGTCTCCGGAAAAAGAGTCGCTTTCCTTTTTTAACGACCTTCAAAAAACACTGTCCATTATTCATGAAAAATGGCCCGGCGGGCGGGCGGGCGGGTCCCGGTAATTAATTAGGCCGTAAATGACTGCCCCCTGTTTAGTCTGACACGATACAGCGTGCCGCGTCTGATAGCAAGGTGGACGCCGCCTTCTGACCCCCTGACAAACATACTTTTAATAAAACAAATAAATAAAACCAGACACAGTGTGTTCCTGTCTAATGTCATTTTTCAAAACACGTTTTGCATATTATGATTTACACACCGGTTTTTAGTATTTACATTTTATTCATGCGTAAAGAAGAAATATTCATGGCTAGGGAAGGAATACAAAAATAAATACAAAAATAAATTCAGAGCATGAAAGAGGTCTCCACAAAACAATTGCACTGAATGTCAGGCACAGGTAAATATGCAAGATTCTAAAGTGGTGTTTTCCAATGATAATTGGTAAGCCCTCCAAAAAATGTGGACTGACTCTTCTTCCACACCGCTCTATTACAAATTTGTTAGGCACCGTTCAAGTCAGTTGAACAAGAGTGGCACTCATTAAATGCAACAAGCATGCAGCAAAATGACAAAACATTCACCTTAAGGCATCTACTTCTGCTCACGCAACGCACGGATGTAGTGAAAATGCAATATGATGGTCTTTGTTTAATATGTATTACATTATGAGCATGGCAGAGAAATCTCGTTTTAAAAATGTGCCTCTTTGCGCAGCCATTGTTTGTGTAATTCTGCTCTGTCTGTGAGGTGGAGAAGGTGGTACACTCAAAGGCAGGTTTACGGCACGACATTAAATCCGACAAAATGCATCACAGATGCGTCTTTCTGAAAGATTCATCACATGTCAGGAAGAGCTATGGTCCCTTTTAACATTTTTATTACCCCCTCCTTCTGTTGCCGCCACATCTGCATTGCTTTAAAAACACATATAATGCAGATGAGGACACCGAGATGACTCTCCATATTTACACAGCATCGAAGACAGCGAGGGAGAGAAAGAGAGAGAGACCAATCAGACAGACTTGGAGAGAACCGAGAGGAATAAACAGAAAAGGAGATCAAGAGACTGAGAGACAGAAAGAGATTACTGGGGATGTGATGTGCTTTCGGTGACACTTGCATTTCTGCTGAGGTGCTACGTTTGCATTTTTACAAAAAAATAATGTCATCATATTATTAATATTTCATGTAGCCAGAGTTATATGCGGCACGATAACTATCAGAGACTGTTACGGATTTATTCTTCAAAATAAATCATATTTAATTGAGTTTGTCATTACATATTTATTATTATATATTTAATTGGATGCAACCCAACATATCACCCCGATATCAGCAGGACTGTTCTTTCCATTATTTTTAGAATTTTCTGCAGGTGTCTGGGAAATGGTGTTATGCTGTGTTTGAGCAAAGGAAAGTGTGTGAGTTTCCGTTAGCGTGAAATGACGAGAAAGTCATCTCGGCTTAGCGCTATTGTTTCATCCTCCCGGCCCCATATGTTCTTTTCCGTTTCGCTCGTCTAATGATACCTCGCGACGCGCGTTTCCGCAATTTTAAAGCTCGTGGCCCAATCGCTCGCCCGTATTTCTTCCCAAAGCCATCTGTTCGACGCGGGGCCTTTTAGCAAAGTCGTAGATTCTCAGCCCCTCCTCGTTCCCGATGAGCGGGAGGGTGGGGAAGACGTGCGCAACGTGTGGACTTGAAGAGCTGAGTCGCAGCCAAGGCCTGCAGACCCTACAGAGCCACGGGCCGTTCCTGCGTTACTAGCGGTGACAGAGCAGAGGTGACGGGCAGCGGTGCGCAGGTAAGGGTTGAGGAGGAATTACCCAGCAGCCCTTTGTGGCCTGGGCAACTGACATGCAAGCCAGACTAAAACACGACGTTGGTTCATTTTTAGAACTCTGCCTTTGGTACATTGTGTACGGTTTCCCATGCACACATGCAAACATGCACACACACAAATATGCTCGTTCCGACACGCGCACACATCCAATGACAGGGAGTATTTGCTGGAACAAAGAGTTGAAGGGAAAGGGAAAGGCAACAGAACATAACGCTGTTGAAATCAGCATTTCTTTGTTGCAGAGCAGCACATTCAAACAAGCCTAAAAGCTTCCCTATGGAAGGTACCAGCAGGAAGTAGGCTTCTTGACCCCTGGAAAACTGTGCATGTTGGGAGGGAGAAAAGGAAAAAATGGCATAATTCACTGCACTATTGTGTTTGACAGCAGAGAGAGCGAAGTGATTGGCCGGGATGATTGAGCCATCGTCTCAGCTGGAATCTCCAGCCCTCCACCAGCCTCGACTTCCTTCGCGCTAAAATAAAAATGCTAATATTCATGAAACGGGACATCAAACAGTAATATGTATGCGTATGAACACTGTTTTAAAGGCACTGCTGTCTCACGAATGGCTTAATGAGGTCTCCTAGTGCAGCTTGTATTTATTTATTACATTTCCCTGCTCTTAAATGGCAACAGAACGTTCGGCTCACAGAGTCTTAAATGTCAGCCGTGGTTATTGACCCTCAACCGTCATTAAGCCCCATTAATTGGGGAGAAAAGCAGAGGCAATTAAATTTATTTTAATTGCATTACGAACCTTATGTTAGATTGTCCATTCTCCAGATGGACATTAGAACTTTTTTTTTTTTCTCCAGTGAAATGCTAAAGTCCAAACTAAGGCTAACAACTGAATAGGGATAACGATCTCATTAGCCCATTGAGTGCAATTGCTTACAGTTTTTTTTTTTCTTTTTTTTTGTGTCAAACACAACTTTTCTCAAGCGTATCTTCGTATACTGAGAAATACAAAATAAAGAAGCATGCCACCTCAACACTTAACAATAAATACAGCCAAAGTTAGCAGAGAATTTTTTGGGCTTGCTTTCTTCCGTGTAAGTATTCTGTGTCCCAGACATAGACTGCCCAAAGGGAACAGAACACGCCAGAGCCTGTCAGCACTGAATTATTACTCAAAACTTTACACTTTAATCAGTTCATGTGTCATAGAAGATTTGACACCTATATCCTGCATATTGAATCTGGAAAAAAGGTATTAGCAGGTGAACTCAAATAATCTTAGAAATGTCTTGTGCTGTACCAGGCACAATGCAGAAGCCTCTGCTTCTACATAGCCTGCATGTGTATACATGAAGCCAAAATTTTTGTGCCAGTGAACAATCAACATTTTTTGTTCCATTTGGATCATATTTGAATGTAATTTGTTTGTTTGTTTTTTTCCCCCCATGAATTGAGTTTGCAGCAAAAAAAAGAAGAACTGACAGAATTAATTTGCCCAACTGTCCTTCTGACAAAAGAACAAAACACTTTTTATACATCTTATTATACAGTTGAAGTAAAAGTACACATTTTGATTGAATCCTGACCACGGTCATATTGCTTGTTCTTCTTCCTCCCTCCAGTCCTGCTATTCCAGCTTTACCTACCAAGACCACTGTCGAGTCAAGTCAAGTTTATTTAGGCCAGGATTCAATCTACATTCGACCTTTCACTCACATTTAAATGCAACTCTTCATTTCACTCCTTGCAAACACATTGTGGCCACTGAAATGGACTTGATAAACTATTCTTCTGAAGACAAAGTTACACTTACAGTTTTTATAAGTCAGAGTCGCTACAGACAAATGTTGATCGAATCCAGGTCAGAATGTTTTCCCTAGATGCCAAGAGCAATGATGGTGTCATGTGACACGTAGCCTTCTTCACCACAGAAGAAGTGATTCCAGTCAGGGACTAGAAGACCGCAGCCTGGATACAAACAATATTTTTATCCTTAAATCTCTCTCACAATAATAATAAACTTTTCCCCCACCAAGACGGTGGGGCGTGTTCAGAAATCTCCAAAACAAAGAAAGAAAGAAGAAATAAAGGTTTGCATTTATTTAAGTCAAAAGTTCACACTCAAGGACAAATCTATTTCAGATAAAACTGAAAAGCTGTACTAAAAAAGTTGTGCTTAACTCATTACACTGTAAAATATGCAGCGTTAATCCAGGTCTAACAGAGGACATATGAGTCCAATAGGAACCATACACACTCTCCAAGAGTCGATTTAACACGGGTACTTTTTACTGTGTATCACGCAGCCCTCTTCCTCGTGTCAGTTTTTTTTCTCCTGCAGCCTACCGCTTTCACCTTCATCCTCGCCTTGGTGCCACGTGCCACACCTCGGAAAGGCACTCCATATAAGAGTGAGCCCGTGCCTGCCGGGTGCTTCCAGCGCCAGACTCACGTTCACTGCAGCCCGGCGGGGACGGGAGAACGCCTGTGATTCACACAGCGTCCTGCCACTTTCTGCTTTAAAAAACTGTTCTGCGAATTAGTCACACCGTCAGATTTGGCCTCGTCTATCTGTATCCCATTCTCCTGGGATCGTGTGTATACTGCTCTCTCTCTCTCTCTCTCTCACACACACACACACACACACACACACACACACACGTGCACTGCCCGCACACAAAGAAAAAACTAAATATGTGGTGGCAAGCACCTCTTTATACAATTAGGACAAGGAGGTGGTCTAGTGGTCGGCTGTTTGACGTCACCCAGAAAGCACTCGGACATGAAACATAACAACAATGCCAGGTTCTGAAAAATCACATCACAGTCTCTCCTGCAGGAAATTCTGAAAAATCACAGTTATGACTCAGATTTATATTTAACGTTTTTTTTTTTCTTCTTGTTGTTGGCGGAGGAAGACATGACGGCAAGTCAATGTGAAAACAAAAGTGGAAAAACCACAGAGAGGGGTTCTTGACAGACTTTGACAAAGTTTGCATTGCAGTGCCAGGCCTCTCTCTCACTTGCACAGTCGCTAATTGTTAAAAATCCCTGCTGGTGGCGGCAATGCAGGGCGTTCCCCAGTTGAGCTCAATGTCCCCAGAAACATAGCATCGTCTGCTTTTGTTTTAAAATCCATGGTGCATGCCTCACCCTCTCATTCTCCTCCCTGTGTGTGTGTGTGTATTTGTGTCTGTGTGTATGTTTGCATCCGTGTGTGTGTGTGTGTGTCTGTGTGTGTGTGTGTGTGTATTTGCATCTGTGTGTTTGTGCCTGTGGCTGTGTGTGTGTCTGTGTCTGTATTTGTGCCTGTGTGTGTGTGTTTGTGTCCTTCTGTCTGTGTGTGTGTGTGTGTGTATTTGCATTTGTGAGTTTGTGCCTGTGGCTGTGTGTGTGTCTGTGTTTGTGTTTTGTGCGTGTGCGTATGTGTGTGTCAGTGTGTGTGTGTGTTTCTGCTCCAGATACTGAATCTATCTCCTCATCCAGCCTTCAAAAAAATCTGAGAGACCAGAAAGCACGGCGGCCAGTCTGGGTCTGGCACGTCCTGCCGTCAGTGTTCAAGAACTCCCAGCCATCCCAGAATTCCCAGGCACGCACTGAAATCAGCAGACGCCTTCACCGTTTTTCATTATTAGTTTTTATTTTATCTAGGTTACTAATTTCTCAGCATTCCCTGCCAGTAACGGGCTTGCGGCAACCTCGCCACCGCAAGCCTGCAGCACTGGAAGATTCAGAAGAGCCGGGTCCTCACTGGCTCACAGACGGAAAAGTGACGAACTGCAGCATAATGGAAACAGAAAACTTTAGTTGTGGTTTTGTGGAATACTGTATGTGTGTGTGTGTGTGCGTGTGTGTGTGTGTGTGCACATAAGGTATCTTTGGTTTATATGCACTAATAAAATGGTTAGACATGCATCAAGGACCAACATTAAATTCAATTCAATTGCTTATTGTACTTAACTATGTTGTGTATTGAATAGTGTGGTCTTACAGTGTAGAACATTGATCCTAATGCCTGACTCGAACAAACCCAGCTCTGGTCAACAGTTTTTTCTAATCTAACTGCTTCAAATTGCCCATGTACTGCAGAATCTATAGTTAATATTCTTATAATATTTAAGATTTACCAGTCTTCTCATCCTGGTCATGTGGACCACATACACTTTGTACTGTTCTGGGAACCTGCATGTGTCTTGTCCTCTTATGGAGCCGGACTTAAGCAGTAGCACACACATTTTATACAGGACACAGAAGAGCATGTTTTGGATAGTTCTGGAAAAACTGAAAATGTCTCTGAAATGGTGCAGTCCATTTTTTGGTCCGATCATAACCTCGCCACGGTCTTCCTGCAAGACCTCACCTCTCGCGCAGCGGGGAGGGATCCTAATGATGCTTTGATGCCATATGTCAGATTTCCTCCCCAGCTGAGCGGACTGACATTTCTCTCTCAATGGCGCCTAGCAACAGCATTACATGCAGTTGGCCATCATGTCACTGTGTACCGACAACCCATGTGACTGATACGCTTGTCTGCGGTCCCGTGAGAGCTCGAGCACACAGAACAAAGGAACTGCTAATGGGTTTGCAAGCAGAGCTAACCTTACATGGCCCGGCTGTCATCGAGGGTGAAGACGTCGAGCTTGTGGACTACTTTAAATGCGGAGTACTCACCCTGTGACACACCGTCTCCTGCAGTAAAAACACGGAAGAGCTCACGGGATGTTCCAGCTCCGCAACCTGCTCTCCCTGTCGGAGAAACCCAGCCTATTCCAGATGCTATGCTAACAACGTATGAGCAGTGATAACATAATGAAGAGCAACAGCCATTCAGCCCAACAGGACTTGCCATTAATACACCAGGGTTGAAGTCATTTCAGAATCTTGGAACTGATTCCAATTCAATTCATGACTTGGAATTAGAATTTTTTTAATCCTGCTGGATGCAGAATTTGAATTTGAATTGGAATTACATGACATGTTATTTAATTCAACAACATTCAGATCAATTTTACTAGTTCAGAAAACATGAAAGCCTCATTCATTTTGACAAATATACCTCCGCCAGCTTCCAAAAACATCTTATCCTGACAAACAATGGTAATACAATTTAAAATACTACCTCACTTGTCAGGTATAAATTTAGGCTACAAAACACTGTTCATTATATATTGCTTTTCATTATTCATGCTTTAGGTACTATATCACTTTGTGGGAAATGTATTTTTCAAATATTTAACATAGAGAAGAAATTTAGGCATAGTCCTTGTCACAGTATGTCATTGATACCAAAGTAAAAAAAATTGTTTAATGTGATAAATGAAATAAATTAGAAATAGGAATTTCATTGAATTCCATCTGAAAAACAATTTGGTAAATAAAGTGGATATGAAAAACCTGAAATTATTTAAATACTGAATTTTCGTCATTTTCGTTCTCTGGAGTGTTACAATGAAAAAAGTAATTCAGGGCAAACACTATGCGTCATGGTCTTCATATTAATCTCATAGTCACCGGGATCAAATCTGCCATATGGACAATTCCACGATGGCCTGATCAGAGAAAACTACTGTAATATGCTCCGCACATCCAACAGCTCTTTCTTCCATCTAACAGAGCTAATAAACCAACAGCGGGTTATTTAAAAAGACGCTGTATGATGTGGGATCTTGTTGTTTATTTAAGGACACGCACCGCCTCAGACTCAGCGCTGGGGATGCTAGCCGCGATCCCGCTAAAGGTCTCCTTTGCCTGGGGGCGCTGGGTTTTTTTACCGATTTTCTGTCAGCGATAAAGCTCTCTATAATTATTCCGGAATCTAAAATTCAAACACCCTTTTTTTTAATTACACGAGGTTAGGGCTGGACCAGCCCCCACCGGACTGGCTGCGACACAAGGTAACTGCGAGGATTGAACATTTCTAAGTCCTGGTTCAAATAAATATGCGACCCGGCAGCCCTCTGGGATGCCTGTTCGGAGGTCGTGGTGTGTGTTTACAAACATCTGCTTGGGGAACGCTGCATTTTTAAAAGACTTTCCTCATTTTTTTTTTCCCTCCTCGGTGTGTAACGCTCACACATGCAACGCTCGTCGAAAACCCCCGTCGATTCGGGAGAGAGCAGACAGGCGTGCGCGCTCGTCCGAAGCACGGCGAGCGGCCGCCGCGTCTTCCTACGCCGCGGTCGAGAAGCGCGTCTCGCGCAGACGCAACCTGGAGGGAGACGCTTCACACGCGAGTCGGGGGGTGAGCCGCGCGGGACCTGACGGACCGGGGCTGGTAAACGTCGTTATCGCGACCCGGTGAAACCCCCGGTCTCCCCGGGCGACACTGCCGCCCGTTCGTGTGGATCGCCCCGCAGGGCTGCCGGTCAGAGCCAGCAGAGGCACCGTCCGGACTCCGCGCCAGACTGCGGCTGTGCGTGCGAAAACCTCATTCATCACTAACCATTCTGATATATGCCACCATAGATCAGCTCGCCTAAAAAAGAAACAACGTGTCCAAGAGTCACGAGTTGTGCTGATATCTACCCAAAGTCAGTGCAAACATGAGCCATCTCCATCGAAATCTAGGCTAAAATGATCGACTGATATATCCTTTAACATTTTAGCCTATTTACATGAACATTTAGCTGCGTCGTCAATTACATTCAGGAGGCCGCACTTGGGTATCCTTGGCATTTACCAGATAGCCTAGCTCTCTTTGTCGTACTACCGAGTGGCCTAGAGGGACAAAACCTACTTTTTGGGACAAAACATACAAATCAGTAGAGGACACGAAAAACGCAAATTAAGCTCATTACCTCTGCATCCTCAATGACGCCAGGGCATTAACCGGGATGACCAATACTAGTGCAGTTATAACAGTTCTGCTATTGTTCAATGAACCTTTTTCTTGGATCAATATCGAAATGTGAGCATTTATTCTGAAAATATAATAAAAAGTAACACAAACACTGGTGCTAAAAGCTGTAATTCCAATGACCTTGGCATTTAACTTCAGGGAAATTCGAGTGGGACAGCAAACAAACAAAACCAAAAGAAAAGCACCTTCAAAAAATAAAGGATCTCATTTTGAATTCCCTCTGTTATTCAATGGTGGAAAGAATTTGTATTCGTCCATTATGTGACACGGATCCCTGATTATTTCCGTTGAAAAACTCTGAAGCACTATAGACCTATCCGCTCTGTTTTTTCACCATTATCATTTTGTAAAAATCTACTCCCTGGAGCTTATTTAATGGACACACAGACAGATAATGCCTGTTCAATATTCCCACACCTGTAAAAGCACAGGCACCAGTTATGATTAAAAGACCATTCCCGAAAAGACCTCGAGATGGAAAAACACAACCACACACTACTCTCACACACACACACACACTCACACAAGCACGCACTCACACACACACACACACACACACACACACACACACACACATACACATACACTCTCACACACACACACACACACACACTACTCTCACACACACACTCACACAAGCATGCACTCTCACACACACACACACACACACTCACACAAGCACGCACTCACACACACACACACACACACACACACACACACACACATACACATACACTCTCACACACACACACACACACACACTACTCTCACACACACACTCACACAAGCATGCACTCACACACACACACACGCACGCACTCACACATTCATACACCACACACGTCAGCATGCTGTGTTCTGCGGCTGGTGAAAAGGCTGCTGGGTAGTGGACGGTTGGAACAGGTGCTGAGGGCCGGCTGAGTCACGGCTCTTGCTGCTCCCCTCGCTCAGCTTCTGCTCCATCTCCCAGCAGCCCGCGGGCCTGGTCGCCGCCGCTACCGCTGGTGTGGGCACGAAGGCCTGGGGCAGGCCCCTGCACTGGCTCTCACACGGTGACGCTACGCTGTGCTAGCACACCAGCAGAGTGCTGAATAAGCCTGCTGCTTTCCTCAGTACACAATCACGGACACACACACACACTGTCTCTCTCACACCCGCACTCATGCACACACAAACACACACTCACACAAATACACACACACATGCACACACAAATACACACTCACACACACGAGCACACACTCTCATACACATATGCACACGCACACACTCTCTCTCTCACACACACACACACACACACACACAATCCTGGAAATGAACTGTATCTGAATCCGTACAGATAGTAACATACTGTAAGCTATAAGCATCACCCCAGTTGAAAGCCGGATAGGACCGCTTCTAGATTTTCCTGGTAACTTGTGGCCATGTCGTTTTTGAGATCCACTTGTAATGTAACAACATTCAAATCGGCAAGAGGGGTGTATTGGACTTGCGCTGCAGGCTTTGATGAGAACGAGCTCCAGAAAACACCTTGTGGCACGCACTTCCTCCCGCATCTGTCAACAACATCTGTGATTCTGTCAGCTTCGGTGTCACAAACGAAGGTGATACTCACATTAATATTTTGGGCGTTTTTTTTTTTTTTGTTGTTTTCAACTGTTGCATCTACACAGCGAAATGTTAAGGGTTAATATAAATCTACATATGATATCAAATCAGTGAAGTAAAATATCTTCATTTCACAAAATCATTGAGGCTAAATGTTTTGTTTCTATGATTCCTAAAGCACTCTTCAGACTGCCATCAGTGTAGCAGAGCAGGAGGCTGGGAGATGACGGTGAGCACTTGAGGCCGATGGTGTGTTAACAGCGACTCTGCCGATCTCTATGCGCCTGCAGCCCCGCCCATTTCCCTATCCTGCTCTGCCAGGGCTGAAAGGCTTCCACACAGACAGGGCCATCTTCAGCCTTCGGTGTTTTTTCCCCAAGATTGCTGTGACCACATCCCGTGACAGCTTGCTGGTGTTACGTACTGAGCGCAGCGAAATGTCATCTTACAGTAACAAGGCTCTGCTGAAGCATTTGATCAAGTGCCTCAGAAGCCGATCGCATGCTGCTTTCGTTATGACACAGAATGCAAAGCCCTGAATTTTGGGTTTGGGTTTGGGTTTGTGTGTGTGTGTGTGTGTGTGTGTGTGTGTGAGCATCTGCGCATGTGTGTGTGCGCGCGTGCGTGTCTGTCTGTGCGTAAGAATGGAGAATTTTTTGTTGGAAAATATTCTTTCACGTTCAGAGTTATGGGGTTCAAAAGCATCCCTTTTACTTCCACTGAAAGCACTTTTTATTTTGCCAAATAGCTGGCCACTATCCCTACACTGCAAGGCACTTTGTATAAGACCCTTCAAATGTGATCCTCCTCAGAAAAGATGGAATTTTTTGAGGACGTGACCTCTGTAGATGTAATGTGACCCTGCTCCTTATCATTCTGCATGTGATCCGGTACAGACGAGAGACCTTAAAAAGATGTTGTGCTGATGCAACTTTATGATTTTTGTTTTAGTTTTTGCTAATGATGCTTAAGTGGCGTAAGCCTATTGGAAGGAACAGACAAGGCTGTTTTAGCAGGTAATTAAAGCTAGCCCAGATTTTGAAGGTGTGCAGTAATTGTGCTTCAGTGTAATTTCACCATGAATCAACTCATTCCTGTGTCTTTGCTCATTGAGATTATATTGCTAATACATCATATTTATATGCTAATTACAGGGGACGGACTGAAAAGATAACAGCTACCCTCCTCTCAGGTAACAGATGATATTATCACAGTTGCTATGGCATTGGCTACGCTACTGGATTGTTATGCGCGATTTAGGCCACTATGTTTTAATTCATTTATAAATGAAAAGCCACAGGAAAAAAAAAAAAAAACTAAATGGAGCAATATTTCCAATCCATGAGCAGTAATTGGGGCGCGGTGGAAGGGTGGCGGTAAACCACTCGGTGAAAAATGTGGCGGATGCACTTGTGAGCCGCGTCACTAACTGCACGCTGGGGATGCTGAGTAATGACAGCCAGTACTCTGGGACCTCGGCGGGCAGGAGGGGGGGACGCTTTCCGGTCCTACCACAGAACTGCAATTAGCATTCATCAGCGGAATGCCGGTCCAGTCAAGTAAAGCAAGCCCTTGATGTACGTCAAGACAATGAAAACAAATAAACTGTGGGAGGCGGTGGGGGGGGGGGGGGGGGGGGGGGGGAATATAAAATAAAACAAAACAAAAACTTGGAAGCTGGAAACTCCACGGATGGTTAATGACAGAGAGAAACACAATTTAACCTGCCAGGGCTCCTGGGGCCGGACAAATTGCCGGAGACGGCGATCACCAACGGCAACGTCTCCCGGGTGGGGAATTGGGAGCCGGGAGCCCGCGGAATGCGCGCCGGCGACGGTTAGCCCGAGCGGACGGTGGCGGCGGCGGCAATATCTCGCGGTCAGCGGAGTCAACCACGAACGCCGGCCGGTGTCAACAGCCTCACGGTTTCAGTGGCGATGGAGCGGATCCGTTACTGAAGACAGCCGGGTTTACATTTTCTTCAGATAAATAACACCGGCTACATTCAAATGCCTGGAAGAGTTAACCTTATTAGCCCAGGAAGTAAGTGAAAATAAAGATTTTTTAAAATGTTTTATGTGCGGGTGTATTTATCCCTTTTAGCCTAAAAAAACTGAAGATAATTTCATATAAGTTGAAAAGCAGCATGTAATTCCTCTGGTTTCAATGCCCATAGAGACACCTTATCAGTATAGTGCATTCTAAAGCCATCACAAAATAGCCTAAAAAGAAAATGTAAAAAAAGTCTATATATATATGTGTGTGTGCCAGAATCTAATAAAATATGCCTTTACTTCGAGTTCATGTCCTGGGAGGGCAGCAGGGCACAAGGTCGAGCCCAGGTGAGCTGGTAACTGCACGTTTCCAGGAAGGCCCCCATTATTCAACGCTGCTGGCACGGGACACATTCATGCAGCGGGTCGTTTACAAAGCGCAATCCAGGTTATGAGTGCGATGGGACAATGCGCAACCCCGGGATCAAACCCGCAGCCCCGACCCCGCGCGACCCCCACGGGCAAGGCCGTCCCCCGGACAGTAATTCATGGAGGTGGGGCGTTATTAAAGCTTCATAAGCGAAGATGGAAAGTGCACTTCTCAGCTGTACCGCAAACATAATTGTGGTGCTGTTATTATGATTAATTTTTGATGATGGCGGTCGTAATTTTTATTGTCGTGGTAGTTATCAATGTTGTTACTGCAACAGTATGACCATAATACTGTAATAATGATGAAGAAGGTGATTATTATAAGGCTATTATTAGTAGTAGTAGGGGCAGAAGTAGCAGCAGTACTCATACTCATATTTATGTATTGCTGTTTGTAGTATTCACTTTCTTTAATACACGCAATTACAATTTTAAAGTAACACAATAAGGTAATAAACTGAATTATAAATTCCACGCCTTGCGTGTATGTACACAAAGCCCATGCAAGATGCAATACTGAGCAAGACTAATGATTTATTCTGTGTCTGCACTTTATGTATTCGACAAAACCCTCTTTGAGAGCCTCCCAACGCCAGGAGGTGGTGTTCTGTTGAATATGTATCAAAAACAAGCACATTTTGACTGACGTTACATCTGCAACCCTCACAAAGATCTGCCGAATGCAAGTCACAGAGACAACCTCTAAGAGATGAGATATCCCAAACAGGAGTCAACTTGAGAGTATGGCCTCTGTCTCCATGGCAACCAAGCTAAGGTCTCATTACTTGGTTGAATGTCTTCATGCAAGGACCGTTATTTGTTTTGATGCGATCGGGGAATGATGACAACTTCTCAGACACGCTTTTAGTTTTTACAAACTTAAACAATCAACAAAATAAGAAATTCATATTGGGGAAATATAATGTTGGAAATCATATCTATGGTTTTATTTATTGTGAAATTGTATTTGGCTGTTTGTCAGTGATTTCTTATGTTTACTATAATGGCACAAACTGTAAGTGAGTTTTCCCCACTCAGTTCCACATTGTTTGTGTTATTTGTAGCAACCTGAGTGCATAATTGCTTAACTGTGAATATTCACATCATAAAATTTTGAGGAAAAAAAGGCATTTTTTAGGACAATATAGCCAAAATCCTACCACAACATAGCCCATTACTGTGAGTTTGTGAAAGTGTGTCTCTGCTGAGACACCCCAACAACAGGTCTTTACAGAGAGCCCTGTTACCTCAAAAGACACTCCAGCAAACCCCACATAACGGCGTCTCATTACTGTGACCAGAAGCTGAAAATACCGTGACACCCTTTCACAGTGGAGGCACTCAACAGGGAAAACACACCACTGTGCACTTGCCGCATTAATCCAGTTCATGCGTGTGCTGTAGGCCAACACGAAACTGAATAGCTGAGCCATCACGCTAATGCTGAAACGTTATCAAGAAGTCATAAGCCAAAATGCAACCAGACAGTCAGAATTTTGTCTCACACTAAATACACGCAGTAAAACAGAGAACATCTGCTGACAACTTACAGTTAAATTGCCTACTGCTTACACAAAGGCATTGGGGTAACGTCACTGAATTAGGCTACATCCGCGCGAAGGTTCCCCCAACACAGTTAGGTGTGTGTGACAGAAAAAGCTGATATCATTCGATGCGCATAACTAGGAATCTGTCATTTAAAAAATTATGCAGAAAGTTGTTCAGGTCAAAACACAGATCGCTCGAATGAGTGTAAAGCCTGTACTGTAAAATGCATGCCACTATCTCGCAGTACCACCTTGTAAATATTATAATACAGCAAGCAGGTACATGTGGTCCAGGTTGGGACAATAGGGACCTTGTGAAAAATTCTGCATTATCTTTCATTTAACCATTTTCACAACCATTTTCTGTATGGGGTAAATGCTTTTGTTCATACAGCTAAATACCAGAAACTTGTGTTATCTTGGCAGTAGTGTAGAGTAACGGTTAGGGAACTGAGCTTAGAAGTCATAGGTTGTGTGTTCGGTTCTGAATGGGGTGCTGGCATTGAACCCTTGAGAAAGGCACTTAACCTGAATTGCTTCAGTAAATAAAAGAGCTCTGTAAATGAACAGTATGGGAAATGTAGTCCCTCTGGATGAGAATGTATGTTTAAATGTAAATGTAAACGATGCTCCTTAAAACAAAAAAGATCTTTTTTTTCCCCCACCCCTAGAATTTTTGTCTGCTGGTACGCATGCATTAATCATTTCTATGCACTGCAATGAGTCAGGTGACATGATGAAGGTAATGATGCCCTGTGCCAACCTATACCACACGCCTGACTGTATACACCAAATGCTCGAACCAGTGTTAACAGGCCCTTTAAAAAAAGCAGCCGCAACAGTCCAAGTCAGACATTCGTTCAAATCCAGATCCTCAAACTGTGAGACCAGTGGCATCATGGGAGAATTCATGGATGCTTGGAAACAAAATCCTGCGAAATGTAGCGCAGTTGTGGGCGCTACAGTGGCTCACAGGGTGGCCCGTATCCCTCTCCACAGCCCGCACACCTCAGCTGATGCCCCCAATTGCCTCCACTCGGTGAAAATCTTTCGCGTTTCACTTTTTTTTTTTTTTTTTTTTTTAAATGCCTCCCCAGAGAATACATAGCACAGAATACTGAGCAGCCTCCAAATCTTAAACGCTTTTGCTAAATTCCCACTTTGGGACCAGGCTACTGAACCACTCATTTTTTTCTTGTTTTCGCGAATTAAGCTAAATCCATAAAACGTCCTTTATTTCCTCATTTTAAAAGGAAACAACTTGTCGATGCCGTGACAGCAAATTATAGCTCTGACTCAACAAAGGAGGAGAATTTGAAACGTACTTATTTATTTAGCAGGGCCCATCAGAAAATGGGTAGCATATTTGTGTATCTGTCTGTGTGTGTGTGCGTGTCTGTGTGTGTGTATCTGTGTGTGTGTGTGTGTGGGTGTGTGTGTGTATCTGTGTGTGTGTGTGTGTGTGTAATTGTCCTTATGTGTGTATCTGTGTGTGTGTGCGTGTCTGTGTGTGTGTGTGTTTACCCTTATGTGTGTGTGTATCTGTGTGTGTGTGTGTATGCGTGTGCGTATGTGTGTGTGTGTGTGTGTGTAATTGTCCTTATGTGTGTATCTGTGTGTGTGTGCGTGTGTGCGTGCGTGCGTGCGTATAGTTTTCTTTATTGTTGTTTTTCTGTGTTGGCAGGCTGCTAAGCCACACTGTGAAAGTCCCTGCCATGGGGAGAAGGGTGCAGTGGTACAGAACTGACTGCAATTAGCGATCTAGAAGAAACCCACAGTGTTTTTCCAAGGCCATCAGCACAACCTTTCGTCAGAGCGTTGCCTTTATAATGGCTTGAGGAATTTCCACTCTAATTTATGGTGATTAATATAAATACCTCTTACAGCAAGAAGCTTTTCTTTTTCTTTTTTTCTATTTTATTTTTTATTTTTCTTTATCCTTCTCAGTTTTCTCTTTACTGTGAAAAATAGCTCATGAATTCAAAAGAATAATGTGTGCCTGTCTGAGTCAGGCGCCATATGAAAACTGCACATTTCCGGGATCGGGAAGAACTAGTCAGGATTCATCAATGGTTCTCCACCTCTCAGCTACTGTAAATTAAATGCTTTGCTGTACAGTATGTCTATAAGTCAATTGCTTCACACAAAAACTAACTTTTTGCCAGGAAGATGGTTTAAATTTGGAACTGACAGGCCAAAAAAGACAAATAACGAAACTTCAATAAAGCAGGACCATTATTAAGGTATACCTATATCCACTATGGAGTCAAAATTATTATATTCAAAATATCTAATATTATAGTAATGGTAAGTGGTGTCAGCTTGTCAACTGTGGTGTCAACTGACAGACCAAGACTTCTTGCCTTTGAACTCTGAACCACTGATCTACAGCAGAGAGAAAAATATTTCTCCAGTCATCCAGTGATCAAGACTGATGGTTTTAGTCACAGAAGTCTATGAGAAAATTACAGCAACACAACTAAGAAAGAGGAGGGACTCTCATCATACCTGATCATTGTTGAATTTTTAACGATGGGATATGAAAAGGTTCTCTCTGTGTACAGTAATGTGTAGGTCTTCGGCAACAGGCAGAAATGAGCAGGAAAACTTGTTAGAAAAGAGCCGCAAACTTGCAGGACCAAACTTTCATATCCACATAAGTCAAAATAACTGAATACACACCTAAAAGGCATTCGTTTGTGGTACAGTCGGTGCCCTGCTGTTAGCACTGATAGAATGCTGAAGAAACGCTCATTGTAAAGTCAAAAATAGTCCGTATATCACACTAAAACCCCACTAACAACAACTAAGAACAACTTTTTGTCCAAGGTGTGTTCGTTGTAGGTTAACATCATATTTTAATCACAGTATTCATTTTAATGTGTGGAAATACATTCTTCGCGTGCACTGCCTACAGTGCAGGATCGTTTACTAGCAGTTGCCTGGTCATACTTCAGAAAAAAGAGGAAAATAATAAACAAAGCTGGATTTCCAAGGTTAACCTAAAGTGATTTAGCCTACCTCCCAGGATTCATGTGGTGCCTCAGTTGACGACATTGCTCCACGTTTATCCTCAGTTTTATGCTTGCAGGTGGTATCGATACATACTGGCAGCCTTTTCTCTCCATCAGGGACGGCAAGTTTTGCAAACGCAAACTCAATCTATCACATTGTCAGACAAATTGCCTAGGTACAAAATTCACGTGGACGGTGACATCGTTCAAACGTGCAACGTCACTGACGCTGATCAGGGAAGACACAATTGTATTGTATTCCCCACAGGTGAAATGATGAATGGGCGTCGTGATTTTCAATGCAATAACCTCATTTAGATTTTAACCCGCTTTTTTATTAGCTATTTTAGACACGTATGATTTGGTTTAATAGCCTACTACAATTTCATGTCCGTGTCACTTAAGGGCAAGTCCGAGTCAAAAACTGGAAAGTTCAAATCAAGTCATGAAAATCGTGACTGGAGTTGCGCGCATTGGACAACTTTCTTTCAAATGGTCTCCTTCCTTTCTGAAACATCTTGGCTGATGCCACTGATCCGGGAAGAACTGGCTGCACATTATTCTAATTGTGCTAACACTGTTAGTGTTGAAGGAAATGGTGTTTTTCATCACCTTTTAAATTCATCCGGTAACCGTTTGCAAGCTTAAACGCTGAATTCATTCTCTCAGTATTATCAGACGTGAAAATGCTGCCAATATTTGAAAGCCGGAAGACATCTCCTTTCCCTGAATATATTTATTCTGAATTATGACCTCTAATTGAATTTATATTGATTCCCAGAAATGTTACAATTTTTCTTTCTCTCTAGAGAAATGAATGTGCCTGAATAAAACAATGTGTCACATACCAGAACTAAAAATGGAGTTTTGTCAAGTAAAAATAATGCCCAACTTACTGAGCAATAGTAACAATGGTGTGATTCCCACCGGGCTAGTTTCAGAGCCAAAGTTACTGTTGCACATATAGTCATATTTATTTTGGCCAAGAAACGTGTTTTTAAAGAGCTGGTTCTGATTATAAAGGTGAAAAGTAGAATTTTTTAACAATAGCACTGACACTTAACCTTTTAATCTTCAAAATCTTTGCTCATGAGAATACAATATGAGAACCTTTATAAATATTTCAATGTCATGTTACTTTTTTCTTTTATGTGACATTTTTCAAGTGGGCTGGTGCAGTGGGTAGCACTGTTGCTGCTCACAGCTAGGTTTGAGGATAGAACCCTAGCTGGGGCCTTTCTGTGTGTTTTGCATGTTCTCCCTGTGTCTGTGTGGATTTCCTCTGGGTACTACAGTTTCCTCCCACAGTCCAAAGACATGCAGGATAGGCTAACTTGGAAACTCTAAAATTCCACTGATATGAATGGTGTGAGTGAATAGTGTGTGTGCCCTGCGATGGATTGGCAATCTGTCAAGGTTGTATTCCTGACTCTTGCCCAATGCATGCTGGGATAGGCTCCAGCTTTCCCACCACCCTGACCAGCAATAATCAGGTTAGACAATGTATGTTTCATGTTTTGATTTGAGGTTTATAAAAATATTAATATGGAATTACTTGCCTCTTGTAGTTCATAATGCCTCATGTTATTATTTCTCAAATTCCATACACTGTTCATTTTATTTCAGGATTATTTGTAACTGTATTCGCTTGTGGGCAAATTACAGGTATTTTCCAATCAAAAATAGTTGGGAGCAAATCAGTGGAGCCTTGAGGAAAATGTATTTCAGAATGCATTAAGAAACAGTTTTTTTTTTAGTTTAACAAGTTTTAGCAGTTCTGCTCAAGTGGGACAGTAACAAGTGCAGTCCTCTACACAGGCAGAGCAGTTCATCTTGGTGAAAAAGCTCTTTCTGCTGTGACGGTGCCCACAGAATGGCAATGGAGAGCTGGACTCACAGATAACAAAAAAAAGAGAAAAATCTTCATTCGAGTATGACCGTGTGTCAAGAATCCATCTCTCAGGTTGCAATTACACAATGTCAAAGAAAAAAATGCAGACATGTTAGAGGGCATGAATACATTGCAAAGCCCCTGTTTTGCCTCCTGGAGAAAACCTGTTCTGGATGTTTTTAGTAAGATGTGGAAGAAAGAAACTAACCCTGGCATTCACTTCACACACAGCACAATGGCCACGCCAATTATACACATTACTGCTATTGGCAGGGAACTGGGTATTGTAACCTACATGTTGCAGGTTTGATTTCCATGTAGGAAACTGCCACTGTACCCTTGAACGCGGCATTTCATCTGAATCGCTTCAGTATGTATCCACATGTATAAATTGATACTATGTAAAAAAAAATGCTAAAGATTTGTAAGTTGCTCTGGTTAAGAGCGTCTGGTAAATGGCAGTAATGTAATTTATTTGAACACATGACACACTCTGTGTATTCGGCCTATTGCCAAAGCAAAAATGATCTGCATCACTATTGAGCTACAGTATATGTGAAAATTTTCAGTTACACATTTTCTCCTTTTTTCGATGTGGATGCTACACATTGTCATAGGCTGAGATGTGCTGATCCGTTCACTGTAAAGCAATTTGTGATTCTGAAAGGCTCTAAATAAAAACAGTCCTTTATTATTATATACTACTAATACAGGACGCTGGTAGAAAAATGATTAAACAGCAGCATTTCAAAATTCTTTTCCAAGTGATTCTGAAAAAAATACATACTTTCAGCTTCATGCTTGAATTTGTGACAATGCAAATGTTTATTCTTAAGGACCTGACCTTACAAGCAGTTTGTGGTCATGTCTGAGACTCTGGTGATTTATTAAGGTCATCATTTAACAGAGAAAACAAAAATATAATAAAAATATCATCCCTCTCCCCAGCCCCCCCAAGGACCTCACCCATGTGCTTTATATATTGAGTGTTAATTAAACACATGCGGAATGTGCCTTCTCCACATTAGAGGTGACGTACCAATCTAATAATCTGCAAGAAACAGAAATAATGAAGACTCGGGTAAAACATGTTGGTATGCCTGCAGCCAATTTAATCACAAGTAGTTTAATCAAGGGTAAACACATTGATGGTCCTTTTGTGATGTTATTTTAATTGTGAAGTAGATCCATGTATTTATAGATCTTCTCTAAACTCTCTTGCTGTATAATGCTTTTTGCTTCATGCTTTATTTTGCTTCACAACTCCCCTCACTGGATGCATCTTACTGCACAATAACACCATTTTTCATATAGATTAAATTTCCATTTCACCTTGCATTTTGTAAACAGTGTGTATCCTCTATGTCTTGCTTTTCCTCCCAATATGAAATAACATTTATAGGCAACTCCTACTGATAGGGCATCCGTTTCATGATTTGGTACCATTTTTATGGTCTCACTGCAAATGAAAGGGCATTTTACCAGGGTGCCAGAGTTCCTATGAAGCCACTCCATCTAAAAACCTTTACCTATTAATCATTACCATATCAGTTACAGTAACATGACTTAAGAGAGTATATTAGTAGGTAACAAAATGGCCTTCAGCGTGAGTTTATATGTCTGACTAGTACTGCATCTCTTTCATTGCTGAGGGGTTTCATTGACGTGTAATTTCTCATCCGAGCGAACGATAAGCATAATCTTTAGACGCTTAAAGAGAGAAGAGAGAGCGCAAAAGGAAGTTAGCTCGGGAGAAAGAAAAAAAAAAGCCCCCGGGTTTACGCGAGTACGAGCCGAGCGTTTGAAGCAGAAATCTCACTTGGCGCCTGCATTGCCCCCCAGCTGATGGCTGGGGGATGGAATGGCGGCGCTGCCGGTTGGGCGTGTTGTTCGTTAAGGCGCGCGGTTTAACGCGGGCGATCCGGTCGCCGCTGGCAGGTGGCGCGGCGCTCGGAGGAGAGGCCATAAAAGACGGAGAGTGGCACGGGAGGAGCACTAGAGACCAGGCAGGCAGCCAAGCCCCCCCCCGTTACAGGCAGTGGTGGACAGGCAGCGCTGGCCGCAAGCCTGGGTAATCACGGTGGCCCGGGGAGTACAGCGCAGGGGCTTGCCCTGACAGCTGCATTGGATAATGGGGTTAGAGGCACGAGCCGAAGACAGGGGAGGATCTCGGGGAGGTGGGGTGGGGGGGGGGGGGGGGGTTGGAGGTCACGAGGAGGTGCCTGACGGAAAAGGCTGGGAAGGTGCAGGAGTAGGGGGTGCCGTCTGGCGATGAAGGGGAGAAGCCTGTGGATTTTAAAAAGCTTCTTTTTTTTCACGCGTGTGTGTGTGTGTGTGTGTGTGTGTGTGTGTTTTAGCTCTGTTATTTTTCCCAGGCTGACGCATAGTCACTGTGTTCCTGGCTGCTCTGCGGCTTTGTTTCTTTTTGCTCTTGTTGCTTCAGTGATGTGCATATTAATGCGTCTTGCTATAATGACCTTGTAAGCCACACTGGATATGAGCACGTGCCAGGTATACAATAAAAAGGAACAGCACTCCGTTAGAAAATAACATGAGCTTATTTTTTCTGCAGTTGCTGAACTAAGCGTAGATGTGCATGGAAGATTGCATTCTACAGCAGGATTGGGGTCAATTCCATCTTAATTGGGTCAATTCAAGATGTGAATTTAAATTCAATAATGCCCATGATATTCTACTGGGAATTTTTCAATTCATGAATTGAACATAAAATGTAACTAATTTTTTTCAGTTGAATGAAATGAAGTGTAATCAACCCTGGCCTTCTGCACAAATTTGAATACTTATTTTAAACGCTCTGTTAGAGTTGACAAAGGTTATTTTTCACTCCATTCCATCTGTTTGTCTGTCAGTCTGTGAGCAGAATATTTCAAAACTTTTCACACTGGTTGACCAATGAAGGGCATGGCAGTGGGTGTGGTTTTTCACAAAAATGCATGGAACTTCTGAACAGATAATAGAACACAGCAGTACTAGCAGTATTAGTAGTAGTAGCAGCAGTACTCATGATTGTATTAGAACGGTATTGTATTATTTGAGCGGTGCATGTGACTGAGAAGGTGCACATTCATTTAAAAATGATCGAATGGACAACCTGTCATGTGATGTTAACCAGTTTTCCATGCCACAACATGATGCAAAACATTAATAAGCCAATTACATTACTAAAGATTTGAAACAGCTGCCATTTTTCAGGGGAATTTGAATTTAATTATAAGACACAAATTCAATTACTCAACATCACACCGAGCAGGGAAAAAAAACCGCAATAAACTGCCAGCTAAAAGATGGTGAGATGAGATTAAGAGTCTGAATGACTCTAAAGAGTATTTTCTTGATAGAAAGCAGAAGAGGAAGAAAATATGTTATAATATGTTTTTGTTTTTGGTGAGCATTTGTTTCACCTTTGTTCCTCCTCATTCTCTGAGTTGCTTGGCCTCTTGGAGAACATCAAAGTTCAGCCACGGCATGTCCGCCCCACTGCTTCCCCAGGTTACTGTCAGTAATTAAAACCACAGGCAGGGGTTCCAGTGCTGCCTGTCTGTATCACAGCAGGGAGGGGGTGGAATGGGCTAGAGGGGGGTGGGGGGGGTCTCTTTTCAGGAGTGGATAGATCTGGTTCAGCTGAAACAGCCCCATCTGAAATAAACAAGGGGTTAAAATATCAAAGAAAACAGGCAGGCAAATAACAGAGAGGACTGGATGAAGAGTCACTTCCATTACCGTGCTCGCACAAGGGAAACATCAATTTAGACAAAACAAGTACTTTTCATCAGAAAAGAACTACTGCTGTGAAAATGCCCTTGATACACCACTCAATACATGCTCTGTTACTGGGATTTCATGAATAACTGAATGATTCTGTAATATAAATGTATTTTTTTATTCTATAAAAACCCAGTTGATTATATGTTATCAGTCCAACCTTACTATCTTTTTGGCATTTAATTTCTTTAAATAGTATTTTATTTGTTAATGCGCTACATCCATTTACATATTTAACGGTAAATGTATCACATTAATAGTTAAAATGCTATTTAAAAGAAAACAGCACAGCATTGCCCTTGGATTTTTGGTTGATATACAAAAACAATTCCTTATTTAGCTCAAAATGGCTAAATCTAAATTTGTTAGTTCTCACATTCAGAGTGTTCTTTCATATTGTTACTTTTTTTCAGCACAATAGCAATCCTTGGCAGAAGACCAGGTTAATCAAATGATGATGTTGAAGTTTATTAGCCAAATATAATCAACTGAAATCTTTTTTTTTTCTCCCCACAACAGGCTCTTGCTCCTTGCAAACAACTGATTATATTTCATATTTAGTCTTTCCTTCTCATACTGTAGAGGCATCATTCAACTGTTCATTTTGAACATGTCAAAAATGGGTTCCATTTTGAATGTGAAATTGCAAACAGAGCACAGCAACAGCATGGGAGGGATGAAAATCAAACATCTGTCCTGCCGTCAGCTAATTAATTCCACATAAGGGATTAGTCAATCAATCACATCAGTGTAGCTCTGAAATTGCAATACTCAAAGCAAAGTGGTGTCTATATCGGTAGATCAATATAGTGTGAACAGGGTGACAATGTCGCAGAGCATCACGATCCTTGATCTTTGCCACATGGACGCATCAATCTTAGTTCAAGTAAATATCATATAACGTTGATCAGCATAGCCTATGGTGACGCAAGTGTAGTCAATGCTATTCTCTTTGTTTCCTTACCTGTTGCTGCAAGGATGAAAGCAGCCTTCTCCTTCACCACCGGCTTCCCACTTGCACAACTGTCACGGTGTACTGCCATCTTGCCCCTGGAGGACTGAATTACATGCAAAAGCACCTAACTGAAGATAATGCATGGCCCTTGTAATGTGAGATATTGAAAAATATGTGGGTGCTATATCATTAACACAAGGGTTTCAAACTGTGATGTGATATTTCTGCCGTAAGGCTTTTCTGATTCCTCTCTGAACTTGTTATGATTATTAATTGCTTTGCTTCTTTCAATATCCTCCTAGTCATTCTCAGACCCAGTTAAAAACATTATTCTTGCTTACTGTTGTGATAACCAATCCAATGCACTTAAAATAATTTTGTATTGTAATTTATTTTTTTATTATATAAGTATTACCACTAAACTTTCAACCTTGTATCCTGTACTGTTCTGTGATCACCTTTAATCACACTGTTTTATCACAATCACATCACCTGTGATGAAATGCTGTCCGTTGTCCAATCAAGGTCTACATTAGATTTGGATGCACCAAAGTGTGGAGCAGCAGCCCGTCAGCCCTGTACAAAGATTAAAGGCCCCATCCATGTTGCTTTAGCGTGAGGGTATGACATCCCTCAGTGAATGTAACTCGTAAATAATGCATGACACCGGGTAGAAACCGCGGCGGTGTCGCCAACTGAAGGTTATGACATAAGCTGATGTCATTCTCAGTTACCATGGCGTGCGTGTTAATTTAACGTTCTGGAGGACCGTTGCTCTCGAGTAACTGTAGGCTCGGTGTTTGCGCTGGACCCAGCCACACATTACATGCTGCGCACGACACGCGCAATTATTCCGCCGCTATTCTCTTTGCCGGTCATTCGTCGAAGCGCCCGGTACCCCGTAAGTCAGTCCGGATGCGAGGACATCCCAGATAAATAAATAAATGAACGAACAAATAAATAAATAAAGAAATAAATAAATAAAGAAAGAAATAATCCTGGAGCAAACGAAAAGGACGAGGCGAGCACTGTAAATCAATGCTGCACCTGAAGAGCTTCCTCTTCATTAATAGATGAACGGGGGGCTGCGACTGGGACCTGCAGCATTTGAAATAATGCACTGATGATTGCAGTATTGCTGCAGGCTGAAGAATAAAAGAGGCAAAGGAATGAAAAAAATGTCAGATGTCAAATCCCAGGGCCCTAATTGATCCACACGTTTCTTGTACACAAGGTGAGGGCTGGAGAGTATTTTTTATTTTTATTTTTTTATCTTTTTTTTTAACAGGCTCATTAGTGAAAACCTTATACACCAGACCTTGAGAATTAGTTACCCTGCCCTACCAGTCATGGAACATTGATTTTTTTTTATCTTTCTGTATTCATCTAACAAATATTAATCATGCTTTCATGTAACGAATATTTATACGGAGGAACAAGCCCTTGACAGACAGAGCATTAAAAAACAGATGAAGCTGAATACATATTTAATAACATTTATCTCACAATACCTTCAAAGGTGTCTCTATAATTTAAAACGATCATTCATTTTTTTATAAGGCCTCAGCAATACAATAATACGAGAGTGAGGGTGTATGTAAAAAATGTCCATATACACCCACGCACGGTTCATTATGCATCAAAGGGAAATGTACTAAAAAGGTGTTTACGGAAAATGATCAGGTTGTTTACATTAAAATTGCCGTATGATGCCATGAATATGAAATTGGGGTTTGAAATCAATGGAAAAATCAGGTTTTTTCTAGGAAAAGGTTAATATGTGAACCCCAGGGAAACGTTGGCTTAACATAAAGATCAGGCACGAGAGTCAGGGGACCTTGTCTGATTTTTCAACGATTGTCGCATCCAAACACATTTTCTCCTGGAGCACCCTGTTGACCTTTCGGGGGGGGGGGGGGGGCTTCTTATTAAATGCTGTCGTCCATTGTTGTCTCTTTTATTCTGCTGACATGTTTCTCAGCAGGACTCTTTTTAAGGCTTAAGGTGCCGTACTTTTTTTACATGCAGAAAACCACAAAAACTTTGCAATCTGAATGCACATCTCTATCATATATATGTGTGTGTGTGTGTGTGTGCGTGCCTTCAAATGTAGCATATTATTATTATTATTATTATTATTATTATTATTATTATTATTATTATTATATTTCACTCATTTAGCAGATGCTCTAATCCAGAGTGTTTTACAAACGTCAAAGTGGAGAACATCAGTGTTATTCTTAGGAATGCAAAAGTAACATTGCAATTATTACTGCTTTTATTTTAATTTATTAATTATTAGAAACAGCTCCATTGCTGATTTTGCCCTAAACAGTTTCCACGTGGTCTGCAGTGTCCCCTCCAACATTTCAGGGTCCCCTACTATACTCTTCAAATGTCTCCTGCCCACTTACGCCCCCCAAACGCCAACCCCCACCCTATGTTGACCACTCCTTGGGTGTGCTGTGGGCTTCACGGCTTTCTACACACAGTGACCTCCACCCTCCCCAGGCCACTGCTTTCTGATTGGTTGAATGTTTTTTTTTCTCTATTCAAGACTGAAGAACATGACTGACTAATATACTGTATATTTTAGACACTGCATCGCATTAGGTCTCCACAGGACACAGCCCATGGTTAATGCAAGGGGCGGGCAGGGAAAAACACCACTGTGATCAACCACATCAATTACTGACAAGGTACGTATAAGGGCCTGTTCAATCATGCCCATAAGGCAGACGCTTCACCGCACCTTGCATCACGATGACTGAAATATCAACACTAAACCTGCGTACCTGTTTCTTGAATAACACGTACAATCTACAGCACAATCACACAATTCTGCATTCACCAAGAATTTCAGCTGCTGACAGCCATTGTTAATTAATGAAGACATTTATCACACAGCAGGTCTAAAATAGCAGCCATAAAAGTAATGCAGGTTAAAAACGAGACAAGGATCATGTTTTCAGTCCGCTGCTATCGGTTTTCCAGTGGAGGGGTTTCGGTACATTTCAAACAGGACAGAGTCTATAAAGGCAACAGTTTCTGTGAATGACAATGTGTTGCACATAATTTTTTATTATTATTTTTTTAAGTGAGCTTATTCCAAGATAACATACCTCTTTACTTAGAAGGTTGGATAGAGTGGTAGATCCACAATACCACTGATCTGTTCTTTCTGTTCTCATGTTTGCTTTCTCTCCCTCTCTCTCTCTCTCTCTCTGTATCTCTCTCACTGTCTCTTGCTGTCTTTCTCTGTCTCTCTCTCTCTCACACACACACACACACACACAATAGGCAGCACTCCTGATCCTCTCTTATTTTCCAGGAATTTACTTTTATTGAGGTTAATGCTTCAAGGGCAAAGAAAGGGTTCTGAGTAAACAATGGGGTCCTCACAACAAACGTTTAAAGAGGCAGCTATTGCTCTCATCACTGAATCAATACGGAAACTCTTTAGGGCCAAAAATAAATCAAATATTCTGTTGAAGTTTTCATGAACCTCAAATCTCATAAACCTCAAGGTACAAGCAACCCCCCATCCCTTTTTTAAATGCAATTCACCCCCTTATATTTAAAGAGACTCATAATTTTCAGTGAAAGTGTTACAGGAAAGACAGTTTCATTTGAAGAGATTGTGTTGAATAATAATAAACATGACCGACTCCAATAAGTGGCCCAATTGAGCAAAATTTTGTTGAAGCCACACATTTTCTGAGATCTTTTTTATTAACACTTTTTAGTCACGCCTCCACCAACGCGTCTTTTTCAGAAGACTGGCAGCAACAAAAAAAAAACTGTTGAGAGATGGTGAACTCAGATTAGTAAATAAATAAATAAATAAATAGAAATTAAAAACAGCTCAGTGAAAACACCGAGATCAATTCAAATTCAGATGGAAGATAACACGAGCTGAACCAGTGACTCTCTGGGCCAGCGGAAACAAATTATCCCATCTAGCACAAAACGTTATTGCACCCTCTAAAAATGTTGCAGTATGGTTGTGTAAGGCTGAGAGTTGGTGGAGCTGAATAAAAACATCGTAGAAATGTTTTTTACTTGCTATCCTTTCACAGCTCGGGATAAATCTCTAGCCCGCATTTACTAATACTGGTTGCTAGCTATGCACTCTGTGACTTAGCCGTGATTTTGTCACAACCTCCCAACCGATCTTCGAGAGTGTTTTGCATGCGCAAAATAATGTTTTATGGACATGTTTGTCGGAGGAAGTGAATTTTCAGATGGGCTGTTGCATATGGTTTCTTGCTGTAAATATGCTATGGAATACCTCAAAACAGAATTTGCTACCTATAAATTTCCTTTTGGGAAATTTTTAAAATATTTAAAAATTGATATGCTATTTAAAACAAACACATTTTGCGTGGTGGGCTAAAGGACTGCACTGGGCTAATTAGCTGGATTGCCATGGATATAAGATACAGACGTTTCCTGGCTAGCACAAGCTAGTTAGCCAATACGTTAAGCCAAATGGGTAGCTAACCCAGTTTATTTTACCAACCAAAGTTAAGATTAGAATTTTTTTAATAAGTAATTAATTTCTGACAGCAATACCAAAATGGGTGCCAATAGCTTTAGCCTTATATAGCAAACACATAAATATTAAAATGAATGGTATGTTCAAAAAGCCTGAATCACTGCATTAACCGTTATGTGTTAGTATCGTCACTGCACTTGGAGGTGTGAACGGGTGCTACCTGGTAGTATTTGGGGCTCCAGACACAAGACACTTTCTAGCCCAAAATATTACTGTGCACTGGGTTGCCACCGATTCATACCCGCAAGTAAGGGACACAGCTTTTCTCCAAATAGACAGGAAGTTTGCTGCAGGATGTTCTCTGGTGCCTCAGTGAGTCTAGGTGCATGTCACCTGAGCGTGATGAGCAATATAGTTGAGAGATCACTAGTTTGAGGCCGTCATCCCTCATTAGTCCACCATGACTAGCAGTCCACGGCAGCAGAACACAATTGGCTTCACCCTGCCAGGGGACAAGCCTGGTTTAAATCAGCCATGACTCCTCGAGTTATTCACCCATATGCGCATCCCTTGTTGCTCTCTAGACACCTGCAGGTTGCCAGTTGTCATCAGTGAGAGATGTACGTCTCCATTGATCTGAGCATAGCGGTGCTATGGCGCTCTGCTGTGTGGGTTGCTTATGCAGGGAGGGGGTGAGTGGCAGTGCAGGCGAGCGAGCGAGCAGGGCAGGCAGGATTCAGCTGCAGAGCTCCCAGAGTGAGAAACTTTCTTCTCAAAAAATCTGACAGCTAATAATAAAGTAATTCGATAAATAAAGATTAATTGAACGTGGCGGGGGGATGGGGGAGGCATCCGCACACAGACAGCAACTCCCCCCCCCCCCCCCCAGCCAGTAGCTTGAGGGGGATCTGTAGCGTGCTCATGGCAAAATTGAGAAAGCCCACTTCGCTGTCCCCGTACTGCCTCTGTGAGCGTGATTTCTGCCCTTTTCATTCTGCCCCAGCAGCTCATCCCTGACTCTCTGAGGGTACGTGCAGAGGGCACACACACATGCCCCGTCCCACACGGGTGGCAGTCTGGCCTAAAACCATAATGAATTAAGCGAATCTGCTGCACAGAATAAATGTACTTTAAGGCCCATCAAGCAGGATCAAATCAAGCAAAGGCGGTCTGGACAGGTAGGAGGCCCTTCTGTCCCGTACACTAAAATGTTTGTTGTTAAATCAACTCTGATAGAGTACATTTAATCTTTGTTGGATTCACGTAAGCTCGGAACAAAGCACACAAATAGACTCTGTTAGAGCAGAATTAACTTTGATTGTAGGTGACATTGACTGCTCTCACTTGCAGTTTCACAAATAGCCAGAGGAAAAGACGGTGGAGGTTTTAATCAAGGACTGCCATTGCCCCATTGTATTATTGAGAAAGCCATTTCAATGTTTAAAATATATATTTTAGATGGATTTTCAGTTTGGATAGATCAGGTGATGTGCAAAAATACAAGCCTCGCTCTAGGCAAGACAGAGGTGGAGAACACAGGCACCGAACCAATAATGTAGGAAAATAACAAGTGTGCCACAGGAGGATGCAAACACTCATTTAAACCTTAATGTGGTAGGTGCCCTGATTAGCTTGTGTACAACCACCCCTGTGTCACACCTTCAACTCATTAAGGAAATATCACCAGGCCACTTACCACTTTTGCCGCATGTGCTAGCACCATTAGCCGTAAAATTGATTTGGACAGGCCTCTTTTCATCAGCGGTAGTTGATTACGCCTCGCATTCAATAACTGCACGACATGTCACTTAGAATGGGCCCTAATGCTGCCTCTTGATAGCAGTGTCACACCATTCTCATACGGACGTGCCACTTTATGCCAAAAACCTGGCTGGCAGAAAATGGAACAATATGTGCACTCTGTGAAAATCAGCACCCTGCGAGTAGGATTCAAGAGAATACTGATGACCCGATTTTTCAGAGGGAACGGAAGACAACCGTCACCACGGGTTACGTTTTAAAGCAGACAGACAAATGCGCTGGTCCCGCGCGTGGACCTTTCTGCGAGTGCACTTCGAAAAACTCAATTACCGCAAAACAAGCGCACGGCACGGCGAAAGTCGCTCTCCGAGTGATCCAGGAAGGAGTCCGGAGGCCTAATCCGACTCGCCGGTGTCGGCAGTAGACACCACCTGATGCTTTAAATGAAGTGATTATGCCCCGTGGCATGCTGTGTCTTTTATTGAAGGGTTTAAATCTGCTTACCAGCTTTCGATGAGCCGTACCTGCATGAGTGGGCTCTGTAACCCCCCCCCCCCACCGGTCCCCCGCCCCTCGTCTGCTGGTGAGGGCCGCCGTCCCTGCCGAGGCTATGCATTAAACGGGGGCGAAGGGGGCTGGGGTTCTACCTCTCCCTGCGGGGGAACCGCGCCCGACCAAGGGAGCCAGTCTCGCACTCGCAGCAGACCCGACGCAGACCGAACTTTAAGGGGTCATTAAGGAAAGAGAGAGAGAGAGAGAGAGAGAGAGAGAGAGAGAGAGAGAGAGAGAGAGAGAGAGAGAGAGAGGGGCTAATGAGAAACGGCAACAACTGCTTTTGCGCTCCGGCTGTGCCTTTTAACGCACCCAATTTATCCCACGCCACTGCCGCCAGCCTCTTTCATATTCCCCCTTAAATGAGATTATTGGGCTTTCATTGTCAAATTGAGGAGAAAAAATTGTGATGATGCTGGATGTGAGATTTAAGAGGTTACTTTAAAAAAGAGAATAAATCCAATTCCACATGATGGAATCAGACCGTGCACCTTCCCTTCAACTGGATAGCCTGTTTTTATGGCAATTCATTCTCAACTGATATGTTTCCAGAAAGCTAAGTAACCATGCTATTAAAATAATAAGCAGTGTTGCGAAATGCAGTAAAAAATGCATTAACTGGCTTTAAGCATACACTAAGTGTGGTTGCCAGATGGAGGGTAAAAAAGTCCAAAATGAGGGGATTTGACAAATTCACGAGTAAAAATGCATGGGAGTCAAGAATACATGACTCAGAGGGGAATACAATCCCCAGCAACTGGCAAAAAGGCAGTAATGGACTGCAATTCAAAATCTATATCTAAGATGTTTTCTGTAATTTTTCCAAACATCTCAAAAAAAAAAAATAGAATGATTTGAAGTGTCCACTTATCACATTTCTCTGTACAGGCTCTGTTCTGTTTGAAAGTCATAGAGCTACAGTATGTGTAGATCCAGTCCAGTTAAAAATAGTATGCTTTTATTACTTTGAGTGACAGGTTTTAATGAAGCATCTTTTATTTTTATTCAACCCAATTGTGTTCTCTATTTTGAAGCTTTCTCCCATTTTTGGAACGACCAATCACATACATCTATCCCAATCACTGACATGATAACTGCCAATCTGGGAGGGTGAAGCCTTGTGATCTGCAGATCTTCAAAGAATGTACTTTTTATTTATTTATTGTACAATTACAATGTATTTTTTCATTCATTTAAATGCCTGCTGGGCTGAAAGCTGAGTAAGAAATAAAGCATTTGTTTTAATGTGTTGCAAAGTTAAGGATATAAAGGTTTATTGAAAATTGTGATTGAATCCAAGTCTCAGAGTTTCAAAAAACTGTTCTGATAGGTCATTAATCTGAAAGCCTTGTGATCTGCATCTATCTGATTGAGTCGAATCCATCTTAGAGCAAAGTAATTATGTATACAGTTAATATTTGGGTTGTGCATGACAGGGGGCTGTCACAAACACAGAGTAGATAATGATAGTCTTGAGGAATCATGTCATTAGATTTTGTTTTCTTTTAGTTTTGCTCCGCTTTACAATGCAAATGGAGACAACAGTTCGAAGCCATGCAATGTTTCTGGAACCGATGACAAAATGTCACATGCGAACTGCATTGGATTGCCACATTTTCCATATTAGGTTCATGAACTGTTTTGTTTTCTGGGGTATTAAATGTATGATTTACACAGCTGTGCATCCCCCCCCCCCCCCCCCCCCCCCACACACACACACACACACTTTTTTGCGTTGGTACCGTCATATTTGATCCGTGGACGCTGCGGCGAAGAGCGGAGCGACTTCGGCTACACCTGGAGGAGCGTATTCATCCAGGAATATATAAACGCGGAGTGATCTAATCGCGGGCTCCGCGCTGGCTGCGCACGGCACTTTAGCATTCTCACACTGTGGTCTGAAGCCCCCTAATCCTTCTCTTTTACTGCTGATTTATGGCTGCACATGGTGTGCTGAAACCCAAATCTTTAGGGGGGCGGTGGCAGATGGCACGGCTTTTAAAGGAAAGCAACATCAATATGAGGTAACGGGGGGGAGGCGGGGGGGTGGACTAGGCGGCTCCCTTCAAAACAAAAGACCTTCAGAGGCAGGCACTTAATTGGTGTTTTGTTACCGCCTAACGCAAGGCATTGAATCTCAACACTGTTCCACAAATTAGGGAGGTTATTACGCTATTAATGAGCACACTACAGGTGACATTCAGCAGTAATTTTGGGTTTACGTGAAGTATGCATCTCTGTGTTCATGCTTTAAATGAACAATATTTTCGCCAATGCAAAATAGACAGGATATCTATCTTTAAAATCATTTATGCTAATGGAACAGTCACAAGTTACCCCCTGAAAGGTAGCTATTCGCTGGATAATGACATTCTTCATTATGACATCATGCATAGAGTACCAGAAATGCAGGAAGTCAGTGCTTTGGTGATGGCCTTCATGATGATTGTATCACTTTTTGACATGAAGAGACTATGTCTTGTGGAGTTTAAGGAACCACGTTTGCAGCTCAGAGGTTGGCGGTTCAGATGCAAGCCACTGCCACTGCAGCCATAAGGATGTTAGCTAATGGTGATGGCACGCTAACAATGTAAGCCACGTATGTTACAAACAAATAAATTATGCAATGTTCAATGACCTGTCAAATAAGGGCAGAAGGCGTCCTTGGGGTGGTGTGTCCCAAATGATGCTCACAGTTCTTTTTGTGTTTCCACTAAAGGTATTCCAGGGGATATAAGTCACATGACCTCCATTCCTGCCCCCTTAAGCCACGCCTTCACACCACCGGGAGATTGATGCAAGTGCAACCGCTCTGTAATTCTGTTTTCCTATTGCCGTCGACATTTTCTGGCCACTCTAATCTCAGCTTTGAAGCATGTTCCCCATATTCAAGTTGTTGCAGGTACAGGTATGCATTTATATATGTTGAGAGTGGCTTTTCTTTGCGTTGCATGCCATTTTGCTTTTGGAGATGTTATTTGTTTGAAATTCTTTCTGGGGAAAATTTGCAAAAGTGACCTAATATTCCTAACACTTCCTGTCAACAGTTTGACATCACAGCCCACCAGGTATAACGTCAACCGTGGCAGATCTGAAGCCTGGTGGTTTCCTGTTCATGAATTAATCAGTGCTAACTCTCACAGTACTCACAGCAAGACAGCAATCTACAGGTCGCAAAGTTTATCCCCAGAATACATACTGTAATAATGCACTTTGTGTCTCTTTTTGTTGTTGTTGCTCTTTTTTGCTTTTAAAAGATGCAGTGAGTTAAGGGTATGTAGGGTATTAAGGGTATTGTAGAAATTAGCAAGAAAGAGCTAGATTTTGGGAGAGAAAGAAACATTCAATCACTTCCCTAAGTCCCTCTCCTTAACTCTGCCTCCAAAGCCCCTCCCCCCTGACATCTGAGTCGTGGAGAATGAAGACATATGTAACCCATTCTATCATAATCAGTCAGACGTCACTATGTCCAATTTAATATAAATCGATGTTTATGTCAAAAATTAAAATTTTTGGCTGTTTTAGGGATTCATCTTATCTTAGGAGAAAAATATCTAGGCTTTCATAATCTGTAAATTGTAATGCCAGAGTAGAAATATAGTTTCAAAGTTTTTAAATGTTAGATTACATCACTGGAGTTTTGCATCATTTGGAAGCTAGCCAGCTTATTGTCACCAGTCACACAATCGCCTCAGCTGCAACCTGTGGCTACAAGCTCATGGGTTTCAACCGATTTTACTGGAAAAAGTCTTTGCTTTCATGACCTGTATGTCTTCATGTCAAATTCAGTGTAAAGTATAGTTTTGAGCCTTTTAAAAGGAAGATCACAATGCAAGTAGCACTGAAGGTTCGCGTTGGTTAGAGGCTAGCCAGCTTGTCACAAGTCACCAGTCACGTCCATAGACTGTGAACACGGAACAGGATTGACAGGTAGGTAGGGAAGCCTTCTTGCAGAGAGCTTTCCTGATTGGTTATTAAGATTCAGGCATGATGAAATTTGGAGTGGCTGATTTCAGCGCCTGGGTCAGTCAGAGAGACCAGATTTTTTTTCTTAGAGCTTTTAATTTATTGACATCACTCAGGATGTGAAGGAACTTTAATCATATATGAACAAAAGTGTGCCAAAAAACTTACATACTGCACCCTTAAATTTTATGTCTGTTTAAAATAGCAATTGTTTTCACTAGAGAATGTAATAATGCTCTGAGAAACAGTCTGAATGACTTTTGAATCACAAATCTGCATTCTCTTGAGGGGATTGATGTTCAATATAAGCATGTGCTCCTGTTCTGCACAAGCATTCCTGGCCCCGTAAAGTTTTTAATCTCCAGAGATGAAAAGTAATTGCTCTCCTCCAGCCAAAAGTAGTTATTTTTCAGGATGATCCATGGGCATGCTTTATCACATAGAATTCATTGACAAGTGATGTGTATCAAAATTCAGATGGGTTCTCACGAATCGTGCATTTCAAAAAAACTACATATCATTACATGAATCAGCAAGTTTTCCCCTCCTACCCCTATATACTAGACATGCCTTATAAGTTCACAATGAATTCACAAATAAAATGATTAAATCTTACCAATGTATGCCTTGAAAGTTGAGATTTATCAAGACAGAAGAAAGGTAGGAAATTAAATCAAGATATTTATTTCCTTTGCTAAGGATCTAAAGTGCTCCCCAATAGAGCAGAAGTTGAAAAGCAATTCACTGCAGTTGCCTGTCGACTCTGCGTATCCCTGCAATCTTTCTCTGGAGGAAATAACAATCACTCGGATAAAATATCGCTATCAACATACCGAAACACTACATGTGTATGCGCAAGGTCATAAATCATCATAGAGGCGTTCTTTTGCATGACTTTCCTACATTAGGTTGGCTGCCCATTTTAAAACATTGCACATCTTTCTGGCTCTGCGCAGCAGGAGTGCTGCATTTTTTTTCTTGTCGCCATATGAAAAAAAGGGCTGTTTTTTCCACTCTCAAAATAGCCAATTCTGAAGGTTGCTTTTTAGGTTCAAATGCAGGCGAGGCCAGCTGAGTCCTTCAGACCCTGAATTGAAGATCACAGTACAAAGCTCATGAATGTTCCTGGTTCACTTCTTGTCCTAGAACCTTGGAGAGACCTGTTCTGGGACGCATTCTTATCAACAAAAATACATATTCTCAGCCCGTTTAAAAGACCGATTAGAAGACATCATCTGTTGTTCTTGTGAAAATGGACAATGATTAATCTTGCTACACGCCATGCTGATTTTCCACTTAATGTTAACACATGACCTGACCAAACGATTACTGCAACTGAAATGAGTACAATTTGTAAAATGTACACGTTTGACAGACCACTGGAGTGATTATCAATTATTAGTATGGCAACCAAGCATCATAAAGCATTTGTAGGACATTTTCTCATATGCTCACGGTCTTATCAAACCAGAATGTAACAGAAAAACTACACACATTTTTGATGTAATATATATTTCACATAATAGTATTGCTGGGGCACAGAAACATAAGGGGGAACACAACAGGACGTTTCTATGGGTGGAGAACACGGAAAAGAGAGGCGGATAGTCACTGTAGGTGACATTGTTATCCCACAGCTCACCCTTTTGGCCAAAAAACCATATTTTGCAGAACAGAAAAATACATATTCATGTAAATGCTAGCAAAAGAGGCAGCCAAATTATGGGTATACTAATATAAATAATGAAAATATAAATAATGGAAATGAATAATGGATCTAAATAATAGACACCAATGATCTGCTATTTTTAATCAGGCTCCACGAGGTAGGAAAAAATGTAAAATGCATACTTCATCAACAGATTCATATTTCTGTAGAACAGCGGTGTTCATTTTTTTAGATGATTTTTTCTTAGAGAGGAAATAGCACGTTTAAAACTGCTGATATTTCCTCGCACGGTTCTGAGGTAGAAATGGTGAATGCTTCTGTCTTGAGGCAAAACACCTCCCCCAACCCCCCCCCCCCCCCCCCCCCCCCCCCCCCCCCATCCCATTCGCGTTTCCTGTGGAGTCGTGGCATCAGCAGAGGAGAGAGGAGAGGGGGGATGAATATTAACCAGGCACTGCGAGCGTTTTTACTCCACATCTGGGACCCAGGATGCCTCTGTGGCAGCCACCAGAGGACACCTCTTCCTTTGCTCTGAGGTCGAAAGAAAAAACCGAGGGGCTTTAAAGAGCAGGAGGCCCTGGTTTCATCTCCCCTCTCACTTTTAATGAGAATATTAAAGAGTTCACACAAGGAGATAAAGGCCACCGGGCACCCTTCTGCCTGTAGATATCCTCTCTGTCTGAGGATTTAACTCTGCGTGAAGATTTATCAGTGGATTCCTCTCTGTCTGAGGATTTAATTTTGCATGTCGATTAATCTGTAGATTCTTTTCTGTCTGAGGATTTCATTCTGCATGTCAATTTATCTGAAGATTCCTCTTTATTTGCGGATTTAACTCGGCATAAAGATTTATCAGTAGGTTCTTCTCTGTCTGAGGATTTCATTTTGCATGTCAATTTATCTGTAGATTCCTCTCCGACTGAATTTAACTCTGCATGAAGATTTATCTGTAGATTTCTCTCTGTCTGATGATTTAACTCTGCATGAAGATGTATCTATCGATTCCTCTTTCCCCTTGGATTTGTTTTTGAATGTAGATTTATCTGTAGGGTGCACTATGTGGATTTATTTCATTGTGCAGATTTCTCAGTCTATAATTTATTTTAATTTTCTCAATAGATTTATCTGTTTGCTGTTTATCAGGTAAATTCCCATCTCTGTATTTATTTTTTCTGTATATATGTTGTGCACATAAATTTTTATATATAGACTTTTTTGTTTTCACATTCTCTTTAGATGTGCTTAGCCTGTAAATTGTACTCCTTCAGTAGATTCTTTCTGTGTGAAAATTTCACACTTTGAAATTTTTCAGGATGATGGCTGGAATGCCCTCGCTAAAATGCTATACCACCATATACAATGGTTTGGAAGAGTTATTAATTATGATTGACTGGGAGGCATTTTATTTATTTTCCTATATTCTGTACAGCAATACTGCACAACTATAAAGAACTTCCAGCAGAAATGACCCTATCAACGTTCCATATTAGTGCGAACATGCAACCCAACATTCTATTTATGTAACAATCTACCCAAGCTATGAACATCGTTGAAGGCAAGGGAGATGTCGCAGTAGCTTCAAAGGCACCTGGGGTCCATCCGTTAAGGAGAGGAAATGCTGGAATGGACACTGTCATCATATAATTAAGATAACTGTCATCAGCAAATAACTTCCTGCTTTCTATGCAAAACACCATAAACACAGAGAAAATCTCTTGCCAAATAGAAAAAAAAATAGCCCATGCCCATTTCCAGCTCCTCAAACACCTCAGCTGAACTTACGTATTTCAATTTTCAATCTCACTTTTCAACATACATGGAAATGTTCCGTTCCACTGTTCTAAGTGACATATCCCGCTATCTTGGTCAGCTGCATGAACATATAATTTCCAGTTCCGGTATTAAACACACATGTAACCATAGCTACAGCTAAAGTGAGAGATTTTAATTTCCAAAATTAGTCAGAAACTATATAAGTGTGTGAGGTATATATGCAAAATAGTCAACTCGAAGCAGTGTGACCTATGGACCTCACTCTGCGGGTTCATGTCTGGAGACTGCATCACTGCCCTATCAGGCAGTTTATTTTCATAAATAAACTGGCCATCATGGTTTATCTCTGGCATAACCAGCATATGAGAAAACCCCTCTCTTCAACACACCAAACACATATGCCCACATGTCAGTCTAGCTTGAAGTATCATTAGTTAACTGCCATTGTTTGGCAAAAATGTCTCCACGTGTGCAGATGTGCACCCACAGTTTTAATCTGTATCTATATTCCCTCCGACTGAGCTGCAGTTGCAGGCAATGTGACCAGCTGTGTATAGGACAGATCCAAGTAGACTATTAAACAAGAACAGAACAGTCCTTGTTTTACTAGATTGCTTGTGCCGGTAATATCCGCGTCTACTTAAACAGGGAAGCTAGCGCTCGGCAAAGATCATTCTCTAAGCCCCGTCAGCTCTGATACTTCATTAAAATTCAAATCACAGGTGAGCATCTGGTCGACTTCCTTAGCCCCCTATTTTGTGGCAGCATAGAGCTATCATCAACAGCACCCCCCCACACCCCCCACCACCCCCACCCCTCCCCGCCAAGAATTTTAGAAATTTTCTCCACAGAGAAACCCGACACTGAAAGAGATCTTTTTATGACATTTGTACACAATCTGGGGTGTAACTCAGATTTTCCGACTGTTTAAATCTAAAAATACCCCTTTCTCGTGCATTAAAAATAGGTATTCCCTAAGTAAACTTTCTCTCTTTACAGTCATTATTGGAGAAAGGGAGCTTATTGACAAGATAGAGTATGAAATGTGTAAGTATTAAACATTTTATGTATATGCTTGTATCTTTTTAAGCTTCTGATGCATTTATTTAAATGAGTACACAATTAAAATGAAGGTAAATATTAACTGAAATCTGAGCTGAGATGGTAGGCTGCATGCACAGTGTTTGTGTGCGTCTGCCTGGGTGTACTTGTGTGTGTATTTTCTGGAGAGCTAAAGCATTCAGATCAAAGCCTTCTTGTGAGTTTAAACCTTGCATACTGGGAGATAAAAATCAGGTGTTCTTCCCAGCTTTCAGTTTGAGGTCAGGAGTGTGATCCAGCGCAACCTGTTCTGTCTATCACACAGCCTCAGCAATAAAAAAGAGATAAAATAAAATGTCCTCGCTGACAAAAATCACACGCAACGTCCGCAGCAATATTTCACCACAAATGGCTCACTTTCATGGGAAATCAGGGGCTGGTCTTTGTGCCAGCTTTGCAGATTTTCTGAACTGAATCATGAAATGATCCACCCTCATGTCCAATACAGTAAATATGAAGCCCGGGTGAGAAAGCACATTGACGGCTAGGGGAGGAATGGAGACAAGACTCCTGCCATTTTCTCCTTCTCTAAACTGCCCATCCTAGGGACTGTTGGGTGGCTCATTGCGCTAAAGCGCAGGGTTAATTGCAGTCGCTAGTTTAGCTTAATGCTAATATCGTATGCTATCATAGCTGGTAGGCTGTGGAGTGAAAAGCACCAGTGGCAGCAAGGACTTTGAAGGAGCAGAAATCGCAGTGACTGGACAGGCCTGTGAAGATGATAAGGTATGTTCTCAACGGAAGAAAACACTTTTTCAAAAATTAGAATAAAAAACTGTAGGTTTTAGTCTGCCTCAAGTCTGCTGATCTATTCACCTACCAATGATTACCCATAATTAGTGCAGGAGCCAGGCACCCAGCGAGTGAGTGAATGAGTGAGTGAGTGAGTGAGTGAATGAATGAGTGAGTGCGTGGATGAGTGAGTGAGTGAGTGAGTGAGTGAGTGAGTGAGTGAGTGAGTGAGAGAATGACTGAATCAGAGACACTGTTTACTTCAGTGCTAAACATGGCGACATGCTGATGAGGATGCTGGGATGGAGCCAGAGGGATCTCTACGGGACTATCACACAAAGGACAAAAAGTGTGCGTGGCAAACTGGAAAAAAATATACACAAAAACAGGCAGCTCTAATGCAAAATGTTATCATTTCTGTGTGCGTTCGTTCTGCTTTGACTGAATGAAACACTTAACATGCCCCCAACTGTGAGCAGTGCACAGTTCCAGCTTTTCATGGAGGCATAGTTTGGTACAGTTTGTGTGCACAGTCGACATGGCGCCAGTACCTGGCTGTGGGGATTGTAATTATGGGTATTTATTTATTACCCTCTCCCAGGTTTCCAGCCCCCCCCCCCCCCCCCCCACCCTCCTCAGTTGGGAATGCCAAATTGCTGTGGGCTTGTCCCATCACCGCAACGTCCTCCAGCAGTTAAGGAGGGCGCACGCTTGCGCACGCATGCCTCTGGAAAACTGTGAACCGGGCCAGATGCTTCTCTTCCGCGCGCTGTCTGAGCCGCCGGAGTAGCCGGGCACCTGGAACAGCTGGCTCCGGCGGACCGCAGGTGCGCAGCTGACCAGAGGAGTCCCTAATGGGCCGTGAGGCTGGGGATGCCATGGCAACTGAAACCCTCCTTCCCTGAGCAATGCTGTGACCAATTATCCGCCGCCCGGCGGGACCCTTGGCTTGAGCGGGCTCTGGCACGGCGCGGCATTGACTGGGAAAATTGGGTGAATCACTGCACCAGGCACAAAAGCCTTAATGGGATGCTCGGCTTGGGAGCCTCCTAATTAACACGGTTATTTATTCAGGCGGAAAGACTGAAAACAAAATAAAGAAGGAAAACAGGCACTAGAAAGTGTAGGAGTGTTAACCTCTGTGTCCCACTCAAATTACAATACTGGCTGTCTAATTATCTTCCGCACGGATAACTTGCTGTGCAGTCCCCTGCAATCGAAAAACATCATAATTCCCCAGGTCAGTGCTGCTAAAGACAGCTCTCAGGAAACTGTTCTCAGTTGACCTTCTTGGTTAAACAAAGAATGAATTCTTAAAACAACCAGAATTGTAACATTATATAACATTATCTACTTTCTAAAGTCGATTTAAAGGGAAATTGAAACTGGTTTACCAGCAAGTATTTTCCATTTAAGATCTATCATGTCATATCGGTTCAACCCAACAAACGCATGCATACACACTCCCGTATGTATGCAAGCACACTTTTTCCCAAGGAGGCATATGCATATGCACAGAACCACACATCAGGACACACGTGCCAAAACATTTGGGGGGGCCACATACACACAGTAAAATGTTCAGTGTTAAATCAACTCTTACGGAGTGCATACTGTATGGTCCTTATTAACACTGGACATTTTATTGCGTAAACACACCTTCATAAGCTGGCACACTCAAACACACACACACACACACACACACAAGGAGCTTCTTTCATAACAAGACCACCACGGTGCAATTGCAAAGCCATAACGGTAGAATTTCGGAAAAGCTAATACTAGCAGAATTCCGCCATGGCCAATTCAGACAGACAGGCAACTCGTAGCTTCACGGCTCTTCTGCACCAATGAATGGGGCTTCAGAGGGAGGCAGAGGCAATGACGAGTATCAATCATCCCGCGGCCAGCGATGATTTACCGCTGGGCTGACAGGAATCAATAATAAAGCAGACCCACTTGTTTCCACCACACAGACTTTGAGGGTAAATCCAGCATGCGATGACAGCATGCAGGGTCAGAGCAAGAAAATGGCTAACTAGCGGTGACAGAGGAAACGACTGATGTCTTCTGCATTGCCAACCGCAGCTTTTTTTATGTTGTTGTTGTCATTATCTTGCACTGAACGCTATTTTCTTTCCCTCTTAGGGGAGCTTTAAGCGTGGAGCATCCTCAGGCGAAGCAGACAGTCCTTATTTTGGAAGCGCATTCACTTGGAGACAGCTGCCCCAGTGTTTTTCTAGTGAAAACATTTCTGAAAAATAATCACCTTCTTTTAAGGAGAGGAAATATACAGCACACTGAGTTAGCGTCACATGCTCAGCAACAGACGCTGGAATGAAACCAAAGATATTATTTCTATCCATTATTTTAATCAATTACTTTCAGTTCCCCCAGAAGTCTTTATAGTCTACTGATTCCCCTAAATGTCTTCATAAGTCAGCCTTGTGAGTCTATAAAATAGACACAGTTTATAGAAACACTTGTAATCACACAAAATGACATAGGGTACTTACAATTCCCTACTCCTTACAATTCCCTATCAGCTTGAAAATCCAAAAACATAGTAATGCTTACTTGGAACTGCTACAAAATAATTCCAAGTGCCACGAACACAAATTAGAATTGGCAGGCCGTGTACAGCAAGCTCTGTAAGAAGGGCTCTCAAACAGGTTAGTGTGTGTGTGTGTGAGTGTGTGTGTGCGTGTGTGTGTATGTGTGTGCGTGTGCGTGTGCGTGTGCATGTGCGTGTACGTGTGTGTGTCTGTGTGTGTGTGTGTGTCTGTGTCTGTGTGTGTTTGTGTGTGTGAGTGCGTGTGTGTGCATGCATGTGAAAGAGAGAGAGAGAGATGGAGAAAGAAGTAGAGAGAGAGGTGGAGAGATGTGGGGAGAGAAGGAGAAGGAAAGAGGGAACAGGAGATGGAAAGATGTGGAAAGTAAAAGATGGAGAGAGGAAGCAGGAGATGAAAAGAGAAAGGTAGAAAGATGAAAGAGAGGGAGTGAGATTGAGAGAGAGCAAGGTAGAGAGGGAGATAAATAGATAAATAAAGAGAGAAAAAGGGAGAGAGATGAGAGGTAGAGAAGAAGAAGGAAAAGAAAGAGATAGAGAGGGAGAAAGATAAAGGTAGAGACAGAGAGGGGTAGAGAAGGAAAGAGGGGAAGAGAGGGAGAGACAGTTAGACAGGGAGAGAGGAAAAGAGAGAGGGAGAAAGAGAAAAGTAGAGACAGAGAGGGTAGAGAGGGAAAGAGAGGGAGAGAGAGGTAGAGAGGGAGGGAGGTAGAGAGGGAAAGAGAGAGGTAGAGAGGACGGGAGAAGGAGAAGGAGAAGGAGAAGGAGGGAGCTGGAAAGGCAGGGATGGAGGGGGAGTGGAGCTCGTGTGGAGCAGTATAAAGCAGACTCGGAGGAGCGCGGGCTGAAGGAGGCCTGTGCCTCTGAAGGGCACTCCTCTGTGAGGGCCCTGGAGTGGGAGCACTCCCGCCGCCAACGCCGCGCAGACCGAGCGAGTCGCACTCCGCCCGAGAGGCAGCCCCGCGAAAGAGCGCCCTGACAGGCCGCTCAAATTATGCACACTGTGCGAGCGCAGCCGGGGCAGGCATTAAATATTCCCTTTCATATCTGCGGCAGACGAGCGCCGTAATTCTGTAATGGCTCACATCTCCAGGAATCGGCAGCAGACTTAGAGCGGAATTACCATTTAACCGCCAACCAGTTCGCGACACATCCACACGTTCGAAGGAGTGGAGTCTTTCACTTTGTGGTATTTCTATAAATATCGATAGGCATTCACTGAAGGACAAAATAAGCAAAGTATGTATGCATGTGTGTGTGTGTGTATGTGTGTGTGTGTGTGTATGTGTATGTGCGTGCGCGTGCGTGTGTGTGTGTGTGTGTGTGTCCGTGTGTGTGTGTGTGTGGGTGTGTGTGTACCTATATGTATATATATATATATATATGTATGTATTTATTGTACATACTGTGTATTGGCAAACTTTCAACTAAGGCTTTGGTCCCAGCAACAATGGCTGGGATTCAATCAACAGTCCTCATTAACGTTTGACACCTCAATGAGTTAAATTGACCAGGAATATCTTTCGAATATTTACCACATCAAATCGCAGCACGCTGGCTTACACATAATACTTCAGAACTTCTTGAAAATCCTAAAATGGAGCTCAAATATAACTTGCGTGTGATTACCCTCCTCGCACGTGCAGTGTTCACGCCTGAGACTCCTGCAGAATTCCGCGGGACAGAATCCTCTCTGATGCGAATGACATCTGTCTCCTTTTTTTATCCATCGGAAATAACAAGGAGAACCTCGAGGGAAGCCTTCTCCACACAGCTGATATATGGCAAGAGACATCAAGGCAGGCTCTTAAAAAAAAAAAAGAAAAGGCGCTTCACATGGATTCTGGTAAAATTGTTCGGGGACATTATGAAAATAAAAATGTAAATAAAAGCACATTTCCATCCCTAACCTAATCTGCTGACAAACACTGCAGCCCGCAGTTCTGTAAAGAAGATTAATGTTTTATTATAAAATATGGAGGGAAAAAAACAATATAAAGAACAATAAGATTGGTACAAATTTCTGTCTGAAGAGAATCCTTCATGTTTTGTTTTTTTTCCGAGACATTCTATTATGAACTTCGGGAGACTGAATATTGCTTACATCTGTACATTTCCTTGAAAACAAAATTGAAATGTGTGCCGGCAAAGGAGAGTGCATTTATTTGCAGCCAAATATCCAAAATGATCAGATTCATGTTATGATCTCTTTGAAAAATTGAACAAAATTTTTATTTGCCAATAGAAAATGAATTATATAACATCAGTTATTACTGAATCGGAGATCTAAACATCTGAATGTACGTGCACATCCCCCCTTCTATTCATCTGAAAATCAAAACCAAAAATATTAATAATTTGTCTGCACCTAGCAGCAGGAGAGTGAGGCTTCAGGAAACAAATAAAAGATGGAAGGGGATTCTATGTCACTCACTGCTATGAACCAATCATTGTGCAGGAAGCACCAGGCCAGACCCACGCAGTTAGCATTGTTAATTTGGTGTGGCACTGCTCTCTTTGGTGTTCGTTAATACCCACTGTAAACGGCACACATCTTTTTGTGGTTCTTCTTTTTTTTTCTGGGAGAAAAATTCAGTCGACCAAGAAATATTATGGGGCAGTCCTGGACTGAAAAAATAAGCAACGGTTTGTTCAGCACGAAAAGCCAAGCCCCCTCGTCACTGTCACAGTGATCTGATAAGTTCAAAGAACCATTTCTGACAGACTCTACTGCTAGCTCACCAGTGGTATGGCTAAAAGAGCCAGGGTGGCAGTTTACTTCACCCCTGCCTCTCTTCAGAATGACACTCGCCCTCCCTCCTTTTTTCCAGAATACTGCCCGCACCTCCAACTTTCTTTCCTGTTTTGTAAAAATCGTATCCTGCAGGCTGCCAGTCCAACCTCCCCACAGCGCGTTCTCTTCTGCCTGGGCTGAAGACGGCCACAGGGAACTCTCTGCTCACTGACAGACAGCTGGAGTGGACAGGAGTGTGACAAACTGGATTTAAATTCCACAAACTCAAACTCAACAGGGACCCCTGCTGGCGGCTGCTCTCAGAAGGTCTGCGCAAGTGATTAGACTCTTAACATCCTAGTGATTTATCCCCATTTTCTTCACAGTAATAAACTTAACATGAAAATTTAGAAGTCTGCAGTCAGACAGAGTGATGTTTATGAAAAGAAATGGTCAAAAGCCTCAACAAAGTGGTCGTGATTAATTACAGAATAGAATGGGGACACAATTTCCTGTATGATATCGAGATTTTTTATTTTTACTATATTCTTTTTTACTAAATGAAACGGAGCTGTTTCCTCAAGGTTGGCATCAGCAACTTAAAACCAGTGAGCCAGGTGGAGCTCGGATATGCAGTGCACATAATCCTCCATGCCAGCTGTAAATCTTTTTCTCTTCTTTTTTCTCCTTTTCAAAAACACACAGTCCCCTTGGATGGAGCCTGAGACTACTTGAGAATGGAGCTGCTTGTGGTTTTAAAGGGGGAGGGCGAGGAACAGCTCGGTGGCTCCCCTAGGAAGGGGTAGTTGATCTGCACCTGGTACAGAGAACCGTCATTTTAAATTATTCATGTTCATAATCAGCATATAAGTTCGCATAGCGCAAACAGTCCCCCAGTCATCACACCATCAATCTGATTTTGTCCCTTCATGTATATGGAACAAAGGATTATTGAAAATGATACATAACAACTCTCCATCCCTCCTCATTAGAATTTGCACTGCACTCTAATGCTGGAACATTATCAAAGAATATTAGGTGATTCATGCATATAATCTATGGAAATGGGAAGCAAACATAACCGACCACTTGATTATGACCTAAATTAGCCTATGAAAATGCAGAGAACCCTAGAAAAAGGTAGTTTTGCATGCAACTGAATCCAATGTAGCTGTAAATTACCCAGTGTTTCTTTTCAATGTAATGTACAGTACATGGCAATAACACTGTCTGGGACACTGTCAGTTCATGAGCAACTGTGGTAGGCTCAGATTTCGTTTCAATGTAAGACTATTAGTATTCAGCTTTGAAGATTTATTTTTAAAAAATGTTTTCTTTAAACAGAACATGGCTACTATTTTTGGACATTCAAGTTCACAACAAATAATGTTACATTTAGATTATGCACTGTGAAAACACAATGCATCTATTTATTGTAAAGAAGTTAATATTGTGTGCTATTAACTTCTTTGAAAGATTCAAATAAAAACCTGGAATTTTCTCATATGAAAGTTATTTGCAGATGGTGTTAAAAATTCCACAAAAAAAAACAACGTGAAAAGAGTACAAACAAACTGTGAAAAATCTGAGTTTCACGTCACAATATTATTCCCCCATCAGAAATGTATAAGTGACAGGTTTACTAAAAAAGAATTTCACTGCACAAAAGACAAGATCGCAATAGGGGCTGAGACTGTGTGCAGCGGAAACTTTGAGGTAATTTGCGAATATACCCCAGTCCGGAGGTATAATTAGGAGCCTAGCTCAATTAAGCAGGGCTTTTGCAGGTGTGTCCCATTAACAGCGTATGACCACAGCTTTCCCCACACCCAGAGAACACAACGCTGGGTGCGAGAGATATCACACTTCATCACTCGCCCCGCGAAAACAGCACACTGCTGCTGCTGCTGCGTTATTTACTGTATGTTATTTACCTGAGCTGCGGGAAAGACAAGGGTGCTCCCAGTGCCAGAACAGTGACAGAGGGATAAAGTTTAACATTAAAAAAAGCCAAAAAATAAATAAATAAATGAACTTGCTTCCTTGTAAAAAGATTAGAAAGCACATGTTTATTGTGTCGGGTTGCATATTTGATTTCATTGCTTCGCTTTCTCTTTTTGCCCTACCTGCACCACACAACTTCTACCAGCAACACTTCCAACTGGCCCACTTCATACACACCACATGCCCTATCTGCACCCCCCCAAACATGAAACATGCCACCCAAACACTAAGAATATATACAGTGCTATTTGCTATTGATTTGGCTCTGTACTACGCAAGTTCAGATTTGTAATCTAACAATTCACATCATAAACACACGGCACGCACTGTATATTGTACATATAGATGACCTAGCGGGGCTTGAGTGACTAGACCCATTGGCAGAGCTTTCTGAGACAGGCAGCAGCAGTGCCAACTACAGCTCAACCTCCCTCTCCCCTTTACCTTCACCCGCCCACCCCTCCGAAAAACAAACCCTTGGGTGAATCTCTCCGCCTCCAAGCTCGGCCAAGCTCACCACACAAAGAATAATAAAGGCAAAGAACTACTTTGTGATGTTTTTTACACGAGGCCACACGGTGGCCAGGATATACTGAGCTGCGCTTGGAACAAGGCATTGGGAGGGCCTGCCGGTCCTTGGTGCAAAGGCTGTCGCGCCCAACGATGCACGTCTCAATCAATACGCCAGTTCCTGCTGTCTCTGGGACGTTTTTTACAGGTGACAATGGCTCAAAAGACTCATCACCTCATATGTGGTCTCTACAGCATACAAAAATATACTATCTACAATATTGGACCTGAGTAGCAGGTATATAATATTCTTTCATACTGAGTTTAAATACCTCACTGATGGAATGTCTTTCAAAAAAGAATATTTCCCATTTTCCCATTCAAAATACTGTACAGACTTTTTTCTTCCCAGTGGCATCACTAAACACTGACGATGACACTTCCAGCGTGAAACCACTCCAAAGTCTTTGTGAATAAAGCCATGTGATATGAGGATGTTAATGTTAGTGCTAATGCCTTCACTTAGGACGACCTCCAATTGAGCTGTCACATCTGTGAAAAGACAAACCAGGTGGTTCAGGAATGGAAATACAAAGTGGGGAGTAGGTTTTTCTTTTAAAGAATAGAATCTGAAATGTCAGTTGTCACTGCAGTTTCTAGACTATTTAGATTATCTGAACAAAAATATAGCTTTTTTTATTTAATGATGGCATCACATGTCACTGAGAATATTTCAAAAAATAAGTGCATCCGCCATTTTAGGTATTTTACTTCACCATCAAAAAGGTGCTTGGAAGTTTCCGTTGGATCCATTTTTTTGTGGCTCAATAAAAATGTTCATTTAGGATGAACAGCATCCAGTATTTCTTTCATTTAATATGTGAAGTCTATTTTTTAAACACACACACACACACATAATAAATATGTCATTTAATAATAAACAAGAGTAAATGAGGAATAAAACCATGAATATGTGTGGTGTTTTCTGATAATTATTTTTCATTAAATGAACTAAATAAACAAATTGATATTTTTAAAAAACTATTCCTATGATTTTAGGGATATTGTTCACATGTGGTGAACACAGGTAAATCTCTTATCTTTATTTTGGGAATCAAATTACCTTGAGTATCACTGCAGTACATAATGGCAAGTGTACAGTATGTGAGTGCATAAATAATGCCTCCTCTTCTATAACATACTTGTTCTGGAACATATATATCGCTCCATCTTTCTCTCTCTCCACCTCTCTTACTCACTCTCTCATTCCATCTCTCTCTCTCTCTCTCCCCCAAATGCAGCCAAAATCTGTTCTATCCAATCACTGAGCAGAAAAAAAAAACCTGTCGTACTGCAGGAGTGCAAGTGCTGCCTTATAAATGTTAGCTCTCAATAGCACTGCAACATTTAGTTATGAAAATATGACATACTCAGTCAGAATTAGCCTCATTACACGGAGAACTGTATCAGTGCTTTCAGAGCTTGAGAAACAACCTAGTGATGCTTTCTTCTACTCTTAAAAGTCTTCTCTGCCCGCATTCTAATCCACAGACCATAAAAATACAGACCATAAAAATACAGACACAAAAATGTTTGTGTCTAGACTGGAAGGGAAGATGTTTAAGGTTTAATTAATCTCAAGATGCCTTCTACAGCCATTAACCAGATATAAAAGGGATTTATACACAGATGTACCTCTAATTTCATCAAGCATCTTTGTAATTGCTTGCATTGTTTAGCTTACATCTAGTAAAGCAAATGCTAGAATCCTCTCTCTCTCTCTCTCTCTCTCTCTCTCTCTCTCATATCTAGGAGTTCATTTGATGATATGAAGCTTGTAAGCTTTTTAGACATTATTTTGGTTAAATGTAAATCATAGCCCTTACTGCATTAGCGTTTACTGATTCATAAGCCTCAATTTGTTGAGAATTAAAATATAATTTTGCACTCAAAATGACAGCTGCTGAATAAGGACATCTAGGGGACGCGGGCGAGCAGTACACGGCAGCGCGGCTGAGTTTGGGCAGAGAGCACTTCAGCTGCTTTACGCGCCGTTCCCACAGCCAGCGTCTTCCGCGCAAAAAGAACAATTCTGCAATATAGCCGCAACTCCCAGAACAACGGAACTCGACGTCCCGAAATAATGAAAGTGGGAATTTATAGCGTAATATACAGGAAGAGGGGGCTTGGAATGCTTTGTCAGCCCAGACATGCCATCGTGAGAGTCCGACGCACGAAATCTTTCCCTCAAGCTGGAGATTCTGTTTTCCAAAGACTATCTGCTTCAATATCAGACTAGCCAGACCCTTAGCAATACTGCTGAAATAACAGCAATGACAAAAAGTGGGGAAACCTCTGAATATGTTGGTTCATGGTAGTAATGAAGGGGCTGAGCTTTAATGCTGATTGGATTACGCCTTTTCATACAATCACAACTGCAGCCTTTCTTTCAAGACGTTATAGAGAAATGCAGTGACCTTATGCAGGTCAGAGGTCTGCTGATTGGATGTATTATCCAATCAGCATTGCAGACTATTCTTAGGGGTGAAAATTACTATTTATAGTTTCATGAGAATGAAAAAAAAGCTTCGCCAAACCCAGTAGATTCACTCTCTTAATTCAACACATTAGCCGTCAAACTTCAATCAAGCAAATGTTCTGATTGACACATTCGTTGACCAATGAGGTTGGAACAGAGGCGCTAGCTATCTCAGTGGCCAAGGTGAGCCATGGTCTGTCCCTAGTATACACTTGAGACTGTAACTTCTCTGCAGTGAAAAAAGCACACATGAATATTAAACAAGAACATTGCTGGATGGTTAGCACTTACATGTGCTAATACTTGATTTGCCTTCAAAAGCCATTTTTATTAAGAGTTACAATGCCACTTTGTTACAGTTAGCTACAGAGCTGAAGAACGTTCTCCAGGGAGAAGCTGGCAATTTTGTAAGGGGAGGATTGGTCAGAACAGACTGGTAATTGCTGTTTGTTCAACACGTCAGTCCTTCAGACAAGTCTGTTTGTGTTTCATTCATAAGCTTTGGTGACATGTTGTTCAAATCAATCTGCACTTACACTACAAGTACTCACCCTGGAGAAAACACCAGTCTGTTATCCACAATCCTCATTTATTGCTCAGAGTCAAGAACAGACTAGGTGCTTCTTCTTTTTTTTGGAGCCAATTTTCTCCCAATTTGGAAAGCCCAACTGTATTAGTCGGTCCATCTTATTGTCACAACACCCTACATCAACAGACTAGAGTGCAGGAAAGTGCCGCCTCTCATTGTTTCTCTCTCTATGGACAAACAGCTGAGCTGCACGGTCATTGCGTCACACTCAGGAAGACCTCAGGCAACCGAGTCCCGTGAGATTAGAGCTATCCTGCGGACAGAAACCCTCCCTCATCAGGGCAATGCTACATCCAATAAAATGCCGCTCTGGAATACTGTGACACAGAAAAATATCTAGTGTAAATTCAACTCTAAGAGAGCACGCATGAGTCCAATACAGACTATAAGTACTCTGTAAGAGTCAACAATGAAAATTTCACTGTGTAGCCACCATCAGCCCTGTCACTGGCAATGCCAATAATAGGCAATCAAAAGCTCTCTTATACTTGCGGTAAAGAAGCAATTGAACACTAATCAAAAACTCCAGTGAAGCCATTATGGTACCTTGAAATGGGGGGCTCCGTATAAAAAGTACTGTTATTTATACATGGTAAAAAATAAAATGTATTAAAATACCCTTTAACAAAAGCTGAGAATGTGCACTTTAACCACATATGATTTGTTTGATTTCAAATCTAAAATTATGGTACAGATTAAGATCAAGAAGAAAAGGTGTCTTTGTCCCAAACACATGAATAAAATTATTGTCAGAAATATAATGCATGTCCCTAACTCAGAAAGCCGTTCATTAAGTCCTCACCTGACCTGTACTGTAATAAAAAGTGAAAGACGATACTCACAGGATTTCTGGATATCCCATATTGCTAAGATTAAACCTAAGGATGCGACCCAAGGTCTGGTATTGAAACCTGCCAGTGACAAGGCTGATGGTGGCTACAAAGTAAAGTTTTCAGTGTTGACTCTTACGTCTAGTCCGTATTGGACTCATATGTACTTTGTTAGATTGTTTGATTAGGAATGTAAAATGATGGAGTACAGAGCCAATTCAAGAATGAAAAAAAAAATGGCCTTGTCCCAAACGTTATGGACCTGACTTTACATACATACATACACAAAAGATACATATATAAAAGAGAACATGAAAAGATACTGAACAGGTGGGCAGACAAAAAAAAAGGTACAGCTGTAGAAACCTGAAATAAAACTGATTCTGCGTCCATATATGGTAAATCGTCGGTGTCTATTGAGCTAGCAGCTAAATAAATACTCAGACGACATCCACTGTCGTACGATAAGTCTCAGAGGAAAAGAAACGTTAAGTGGCCCCTTTACGTGAATAAAACACACTTAACACCTCTGTGATTTATGAATCTAAGGATTAATAAAACAACACTCGACAGTCTTTCTTCTCCCTTAGAATAAATTGTCAAGTACAATAACAAACCCTCCGCTCCCATCCAGTTTATGCAAATGAGAGAACAGGAGCAGAAACTCCACAGCACCACAACATTAATATTCCATCTGGGTTTACACTGTTCCGCCTGTATAGCTGAGAGCATCACTGATCCTGAAAGCACACCAGTACAAAGGTTTACGGATCATTTTCATTGCTATAACTGCTGGTCATAATCCAATGCAAATTCATTATCGCTGTATAAGTGATGTAGCCTATGCAACATGGAGAGTTGGCTAAATCTGGGAATGCTTTCAATATTTTTTAGTTTACTCACTTCGGCAGCAACACAACGCATCAGTGCCTTGCGTGAGTTTGACATTAAAAAGTATTGTTGAAAAAAAAAAAAAACCTTTGGAAGAAAATGTCATGCCCCCATGTGCACTGTTTAAATGATCCCGGCCTGTTTTATGGCAAAAGAGCAAGTTTAAGTCCACTCACCAGCACTGATGTGTGTTTATATGGTACTGATGGCACTGTGCAGTGCTCATTGCAAAGCATTGTACCAAAAAGGAAAAACAACAAAATTAAATGAATAATCCCAGTCATGGAAGCCTACGAGCTAAATCGGACGATTTGTCACAAAACGTCTCGCGAAATGGATGCGTCTGAGCGTTTGAGTTTAACAGAAATTACTGCACTGTAAATATCGCATGTGGTGATCAAAGCAAGTTTCACTTCAAGAGTAACATTTATTTAAAAGGGCTCATACCAGTACATATCTTGCAGTTTATTGGGAAAATAAGGTACAGTATCTGTGTGTATCTGTGTGGGCGAGTGTGCGTGTTTGTAATTAGCAGCATGAATAAACCAATATATAGTTAAACACATTCCTTTTTATTAAACAACTTCCCTGGAGATGTTCCGTCTGATGGCTCTGGATATTGAACCGTGATCCTCAAGCAGAAAAATTTCAGTTCTGTTTAAATTCCACTCCCTAAATTCATTACTATTTCATAGCCTGTAGTGTGCTATATTCAACCAGAGTGTGCTATATTTAAAATAAATAAATAAATAAACGAATACAAAGACTGGAAACAATTGAATAGCGGCACTTTGTGGGACTGGGGACACCTTAAAAAAATGCATGCCCTAAATAATGGATGAGTTAGTCATTTACATGCACACCCTGCGTGAGTTAGACTGCATTTTTAAAGGTGTACTACATTTTTACCATGTATGGGAATACGCTTATTGCACAGAAAGTGAACTGCAGGGGTGACTGCAAACTGCAGACTCCAAACTCAAACTACGATTACTGCATTCACCTCATTAAAGTATTCTCAAAATGGTGAGATCGGTCTGCATATAAATTTTCTCACAGGGAATCCATTACAACAGAAGATTACCAATTTGGGGCACTTTCTGTTTTTCTGAGCAATATGTCCAATATGACACAGGGCACTGATTGATGTTCAGACTGTTTTTTTTAAACCCAATTCCAGTGCACACCCATGCCCAGCTGTGCGGAGTGAGAGAGGGTCTGGTTCTGGGACCTTGTTGCCAGTGTGTATCCTTACACTGGAAGGTCAGGGGTTAAATCCCCAGTTCCTCGGTCCATTCTTCATTATAATGGGGCCCACAGTTCTTCTGTTTGCCTCTCACAATTTAAATGCAGAGGATTGTGGGTAATGGCCCTGTGGCCAACTGGTGGCCTGCCCAAAGGGTGTTTTTTGTACATCGAGCTCAGGACTAGCTCTAGGCCTGAGATCCACCCAGCTGCCCTGTAATTTCACTAAGGAGACCAATATTTCTACACTCGGATGTGACCAGATGTAACGTGCGTGGACGCCGATGGCCTCAGATAGGAGCCCAAAGTGTCGGTTTGTGGTTTCTGCAATTGTTTCCTTGCATGGGATATTACACCACCAGCATCTCTAAAAGAGAGGCAGGATTAATTATTAATATTAAAACATTATTATGCTAATATATTCCTTTATGTTGGGAATTGGCATCACATTCATACCACTACGAGCCTCATAAATAAAAGAATGCAGTTCTTAATAAGCATAATAAAGGCAGTTGCAATGTGTCACTTCCTACAGTTCATTATTGAGATTAAAAGCTGAATTGTAATGATCACAGTTAAATGTTTAAAGCCTTTTCTGTTTGCCATCCATGTTTCACCCTGACAGTAAATATAATACAGCGTACGAGACAACACAATCAGGGATAATTCACAGCGCTTCTGCCTAACCTTTCATCGCATTTGTTCACAAAATTACAGTGGTCTTTTAATCGTTGTGCATTTTCAACCCGCATTCTTGAATTGATAACAGTGAATTTAAAATCAGAAGAGAGTCTTCCTGTATTATACTTTTGTAATTATCTTATTCTTTACACAAGGAGTACAAAAATTGTAAAGGAGTTCAATTCATGGGGTATCCGATATTGAAGATATTAAAATGTCGATCAAACAGGAAGGGAACCCACTGATACTACAAATCATACAATTGCTTTACTTGGGGAAAGTAAAAACCATGGCAACAGAGCAAAACTGAGGTACTTTCATTCCAACTGCAATAATTGTTGTCATGGACAGTGATGTTGAATGATGAGTTTATTTGAAAATGCTATCTCAAGTATATTAAGGCAAGCTTGAAAAATCTATTAAAAGTACAAACTTCATTTATTTAAGTTTGGAGGGTTTTAATTGCTCATTCATTTAATTCAAGTGAATTTACTTGGTCGAGAGATTCTTTGTCTAAGAAACATTTAAGTACATCAATTTAGCTAACAAAAAAAATGAAGATTTAACTCACAAAAACACAATCATATTTCACTGCTCAAGAGGCTGACCCATTGGTATTTGTAATCATTATGAGTCATGTCTTAATTTAGATATATGGTTTTAGAAGGCTGTGATGAATGCATGAAACAGACAACAAAGTCCACACTCATGCCAGACGTTAACAGACATTAAACATTGACAGAAAGTTGCAGAAAAAGCTGAGTTCTCAATTTTTTAAAAGTGCATACAGTGAATATACTATAACCTTGCTTCCAGAAGAAAACTGTACCATAAACAAATGTTGCCGCTTGTGTTAGTCATGTTGTCAGAGCAGGGAAACATTTTCATAATATGCTTCATAAAATGTTATTCTCCAGTTACTAGAGTCTAGTAGGTGAACACAGATGAGGCTAAATGTCCAGCTCTTGTCATCATACGTTTTGTATGCTACACTCTCACACTCATATGGCTCAAACTGCAGTGATTATCTTAAAAATGTGGTTCTGAAGGTTGTTCCTGCGGGATCCCTGTGTATGCTGGTTTTCATTCCAACCACAATTGTAATCCCACAATTTTAACAAGCTGTTAATTTTTTATTAATTGCAGTTTTTAAGTTTTGAGAGATTATTTGCTCTCTTAAGCCACACTGTGTCAGAAGTAACTATGTATGCCATGAAGAATAAAAACTCCATATTCAGATTGTGCTATATTGAAAATGGTTACAGAAAGTGGTAAAAATCAAAGGCTGAGGTGAATCAATTGTCTTCCAATTGGACACATGGTCCTAAAACCAACCAGTTGGAAGATAATGAAGAATTCAAAGACAAATAAAATGATAAAAGGCCAAACCTGCACTTTGTTAACAAGTTTAAGATAAAAATTATGAAAGAACTTTGTGTTCAACGTGTGTTCAACAGCCTTAATTGGGCAAGAGATTGGCTGTAGCAAAAACCAGCATACACAGGCGACCCTCAGGGCCAAACTTAAGAATCACTACATTTAAGTACTTCGTTTGAAATAAAGATGTCTTGGTCCTGAAAATGGCTTTAAATTGATTTATTCAAGACCACGATTACTGATTGGAAAAAAAAAGAAAATTAAAACATCAAAGCTCTTAATGTCAGCAGACACAATTCACATGCCATGGACATATCATTAAAGGCACTGTGGTTGATTTCAGTTCCCTTCCTTGCCCTCCATAATATATAATGTTGGCGTTAGTGTTTTTAAGAACAACATGTGAAAAACACTTGGTAAACTTTTTAGCGCTTTGAAACATCTTGGCATAATTTTCCCAGTGACTCAGATTGTTAAAAATACCCCCGCAGATGATGTTAAGATTCCCTTTGTAGTTCCTCATTCTGGATGCTTGGAGAGAGAGAGGCAGAGACGTGAAAGTAGAGTCACGAGGGCCTGTCGGGACCCGGCAAGCCATCTCTGCTTCAGAACCGCCGGCCCGAGGGCCTGAGGGCAAAGGGTTTCAGGAACTCTGGGAGGGGAGTCTTTAGGAACCTCCTGGAACTCTAAACGTCTCTTAGAACTATCAAAATTGGAGGGGAAGATTTAGACGTTTTCTGCTGCTTTAGTCTAATACATTTCCATTAATCTTTTATAAAATTACACAAATATGAAAGCACGATGTAAAGAAAACATTTTTTGCTTCATTCACGAATTTCTGTTATAAAACTGAGTACTGAAAAGTACTGAAAAGGCGAATTATGCATGTAATTTCTTGGCTGTTTTCATTATTGCCTACTGATTGTTTTTTTTTTTTTTTGCTAAAAGTTCATTTAAAACAGCTCCAAGTACATGCGGCTGCATAGCTTGGAGACAGAGAACATGTTTCAGGGAGGGGATGTTAATCTGACTACTCCTGCTGAGACGTTTGGTTGAAACAATGTACTATACAACTGTCCATGCATTTTAACTGACTAAAAATATCAGTGCTTTGCTGATTTATACAGGCAGATGGGACTGGTTCAGCAAAATCTTCAGTGTTACAGTTATTCAAAGATTGCCCCAAGAATAATTCAAAGCTGAAACCCGGTAAGAAACCAGGACATTCGCTTAGCCTCTGCACCACACTGGCACAGATTTCTAGTTTTGAAAAGTATTTCTGGGGTTTTGAAGGTGAGGGATCCTGTTCCGTTTAAATATTTATCCCCAAGGAACTGCTTTTATGTTATAAACGTTTTTTTCCCCCCCAAAGCTTCTTTGAAGCATGTCTTACCCTCCCACCAAATTTAACGAGACAGAAAGGGTTATGCAGATCGACACACTTTTTTTCTTCTTCTGTATACCTGTTTCTCTTCCCGAATTGCTGACATTTTATTAATGATTTCTGCTGCCGGGTGAGACAAGGGAGCTCATTTAACATACATTCCCATGGATGAGCGTGAATCTCAAATCGAGAACACGCCATACCCCCCCCCCCCCCACCCAACCCCCACCCTCCCCCCCCCCCCACCCCCCCCCCATCCCCCCAACGCACCAGATGTTAAAAAGGCCTCAAATGTTTGGACTGAATATAACACGGTAAGAGAATAATCTTCCTGAATTCTTATATTCCTGTCAAGGCAAATACATTTATACTGTTGGTTTTGTTGAGTCGGGGAGAATGGGCGCATAATTATCCCCTTGTGAGCGGGGGGCTGCTGACAGCTGTAGGAAAGCATACCGCCGCTCCCCGTACGTTCCAAGGCACTGCTAATCAGGGCCACCGTGTTTGAGGCAGGGGTGAGAGCCCAACTTCAGCGAGACACTGTGACATCATAGCTGGGAACACACTGCAGCTAATAGATTCACAAACAAAGTCACAGGGCACTTCCATTCCAGTGTTTTATAAAACTGGAGAGGGGGGGGGGGGGGTGCGGGGGTGGTGTGGGAGTTGGGCTGGAAAAGAGGAGGAGAGAGAAGAGAGAAGAGGGAGGGAGGGAGGGAGGGAGCCTTGCAGTGTCAGACGAAACTGGCGACGGCTAATCACAGCTTCTTAATTGCGGAGAGACCCGACTGGACCTCCTGCGATATGCCCTGTATTTGAAGAGCCTGTTCGCACTTTTTAAAAAACAATGAGCAAATGTAGTCCATATACCGCCGCCCATTTAATCTGAATATTTGCATAAAATTGCTTTACAAATGGAAAGGTGCACAAACGAGCATGGAAGTGTAAAAGATGAGGCTGCTTTGTGTGCACAGAAAGCCCTGTGATGCCATGCAGTCAGTTATACGTACAGTAAATGTATTAAAACAAGGGTGGGAATCGCATTGGTGAAGGGTAAAAATTGGTAAAAAAGGGGCCCCACGATTGCAGATCCATGATTTCTGCTTGTCTACTATGACCCCTTCCCTATATTCCATTTTAATAACAGTCTTTCAAATTATCAGATCATCATCAGAATAACGATAATTACAATTTGCACCTAATGTACACGTTTTACAATTCTTTACATGTGCTCCAGAGAGTGTGTGCACATTGTCATGCGTAGATGAATTTTTACACATCAGGGATCTATTTTTTTCTCATTTGATGCTTCTGTTATTTTATCTGTTTTAATAATTCATTGCTTTCTTGCATGTATTTGGACCAGTCACAACAGCGAGCTTCTTTCAAGGATCATCTTTGTAGGCTTGAATCTGTTCCTAGAACAGAGGTGCCGGACTTGGTGCAAAATGCAGGATGACGTATAGCGACGTAAACGGGTGGGAGGTGTTGTTTGGGCATTGGCCCAGAGAACTGGCCCAGAGCCCACAATATCTCACATTCCCGAAGACTTATACATCCTGTGATACCGTTAGACGATTTTTATAGATTTAAGGTCAATAAATCATCTCTGCTGTTTCTTTATAGTTCAGCCTTAACTTCAAGTTAGAGAAAGTATCACTTTCAAATCTATGCCTTTAAATAATTTTTTCCCCATTCAGCTCACTGGGAATAAGAAAATGTTAGTCACACAAACTTCAGCGTGTCATATAAAAGACAGCTGTTGTTCTGCAGGAACATAAAAAGTCTGTGTCAACTCGAAAGCCGAAAAAGATCGTTAGCTGGCGACGACCGTCTCCGCTGACCGTGCGCTGTACCCAAGCGCGGCCCCGCGAGAGCACAGATGGCGGAGACTGAATCGCGAGTCTCGTAAAGCCGTCCACTAAACAGGGCCGTGATATATCTGCCCTTCTCCTCTCAACGAGCGCAGGACGCACCGCAATCCCAAATTTCACATTCAGCCGCTAATGTAGCCGCCGGTGACACGGCGCTATCCCTGACAGCCGGGCCAGTCGATGCGCACGCACACACGCCCAGTTTAACTTCAGACGACAGCACGAAATCAATTCACACTTAACATAGCATAGGGGACCGATTTGACCGAGAATGTACATCGCAGGTGTGCGTGCATATTGAATGCGTATTGGAAAACAAAGACGCGTCATTGACAGTACCCTAAGCGGGTGATGCCTTTGAAACCTGCAAATTGTGGATTTAATGTTTTTTTTTTTTCTTCTGCTAGCCCAATAATGTACGCTGTGAATGTGTGACATTGTGTGTGCGAGTGTGTTGCGTGTGTATAAAATAATCGGTATTCAGTTCATAAGAAACATGGTAAAATAAGATACAGCTAAAAGAGGAAAACATTCCTAGCCAGCAGTCACATTTCATTTCTGTGTACAAGAAGGGGAGGTCCGTACCCTAAATAGTGGCTTGTGAGGCGCCAGCCAGTTGGAAAAACTGTGCAGTGCTGTAGATTCCTTCTGGCAAGGCCTGCCGTGAGCTTGAGACTTCCCCCTTCCCTAAACTGCAGTGGATGTCGGGTACACCAGTAATGACTCATTCCGAACCTGCCATCTGCACTCAGCTCTCTTACTCACTGAAAAGATGCGGGTGGACGAAGGCTTCGGTTTTCTCAGACAGGAAGTGTGAAGATCGAAATTCTGCACTGAAGAGACACTTGCGCACTAGCAGAAGAGTGACGTAGCAACAGCCCTTGGGCTGCAACTGTGTAAGACCAGCACAGGGCGATAGACAGACTCCATTTTTTTTTGACAACTGACTACGAGTATTCAGCACTGAGGCAGACAACCCTGGTCCTGGTGCACCAGTGATGTTTCTGGTTTCTGTTCCATCTGAACCTGATCGTAGTTAAGAGTCGGAGTGTCTGTGTGTTCAGAGCCTGAATGGGGAAGCACTGAGCCTGTTCCTGGATATCTACCGCCCTTTAGGTTTTCACTCCAACCCTAACAAAGCGCACTCCATTCAACAGCTAGAGATTTCACTGAGCTGCTAATTAATAGAATCAGGTGTGCCAAAATTAGGGTCGAAATGAAAACCTACAGGATGGTAGATCTCCAGGAACAGGGTTGGTTACCACTGCACTAAGCATATTGTCACCTAAGAATTAATTATATCCATCCAATTATAGAGTTATGGGCTTAGATGGAGCACAAACCAGAAACACCCGATGGCACTCCAGCACCAGGTTTGCCCACCCCTGATCTAGAGGCTGCTAATGTAGCAGTAACCAGAGCAACGGAGCCTGGCTTAAGCACACTTTACTTCCGCAGGATGCAGAAAATTGTGTAGTCACGGCAGACTCCTGGATATGGTCGACTAACGGCATAGCCCAAACTCAAACCAGGCACGTCTAGGTAATGGGGCTCAGTTGAGGCCTTGTGGTGAGTTTCTACAGACTCAGCTACTCGGAGCTCCGTTGAAGGGCTTTCAAATGGAGAGGCCTGGAGGCCATGTACACAGTGATTGCACTTTAATTCAAAATGAAGTTAAAAAAAAAAATTATTCAACAGTTTATCTCAAGTGAGTCTGAATGAGCTGTTGATCGTTCATTTTTATTTGATGCCTCTGCAATTAATTTGCTTGTGAAATGTATTCACACAAACAAAAATAAAGCTGTTTATTCAGCGCATTTCTGTTAATATCTCCCCCTTGGACAAATTTGGGGTAACAGTCTCAAGTAAGATTAATTAGTCGTTCACTTAATCGGTCCAGGCCTCATTAAATAACTAAATACTACAAGCTCAATGTTTTTCCAAATGTGTTTATGAGGCTTGAAAGAACATAAATTATTCAAAGGAACACCTTCACCTGTATCCTTCCATTGTAACACTCTTGTGGTTCCAACATTAGAGAGAGCCACAGAATCAGTTTGTCTTCTAAAAGAGTCAAGAAGCAATAGCCATTTTTTTAAATGTGTAACTAAGCAACTATTTGGAATTTTATTGGTCCTCAAGGGACATTTCAGACAGCACATCTATGTGCAGATACCCTTGCAGACATCAGGCTGTAGAGATGAAATTCCAAATTCAACCAAACTTTCTAAAAAGAGAACCTTTACTGACAAGACTGGCTTTGAAATGGGTTTCATAAGGCTGGGCAAAAGAGGCTAACAAATGTCAAATCTGTTTGGCCATCTTATTTGTGTGAGCTTTTGGGGTTGCACCAGACAAGCTCAGCAGGTTGGAATAGTTGGGTCAGGTGAGGCACACTTGTCAATGGCTTTAAGATAGTTGTTTTTTTTTTGCTACTTTAAACTGTACCAATTCAAAAAGACCAAATATTCCACAAAAGTTTATTTTTGCTTCCTGGTATTATCATGCATCAGAGGATCAGTTTTAAAAGTTAAGCATCATGTAGAAATCCAAAATTGAGATAAACCTGCACCAAGAATTTGTGAATAAGTCTTTTATTTACAATTTGTATCAGTCGATACAACTTTTTAAACTGTATTCAAAAATGTGCAAAAAAAAATAAAATAAAATAAAAATAAAAATCAGTAAATATTCTTTCCAGAAAAAAAGAACAAAAAAAGCAAAAGGGACATTGGAAAATGACACTTTTGTATTCCCAACATACTTTATAATTGGCTAAAATGTAAACTGGAACAGCCTGCAATTCTATCTAGAATTTACTTAATGGCCTGGTAGCCATCGTTCTGTCTGAAATGTTCCACAAAATGACGCACAGCTATATTTGATTCTCCCAAAACTACAGCCAAAGGTGTTTTATGTACATTAGAAACTGACATTCTATTTTCTCATTTTAGTAAAGAAAAAGGCCATTATAATAAAATAATAGAGCAGCACTAATGTGAGAAAATAAAGATTTAAATTGTACCAAATTGTTCATGAAAGAATTCAGAAACGAGGGAGACGTTGCTGAATTAAATGTAAACTTTCATTTTCACTCACAGCATGGTCAACCTAAATTAAAAAAATAATTCAAAATAAAAACATAACAGGTGAAGCTTGTCAAGTGCTCAACAGTAATAACGTAATGTTTCGGCAATTCCAACAAGCCACAGTCTGACATCAGTCATCATGTACAAGGCAAACAGCAAATCACTGAAACAAAATGCACTCAAATCCCTGGCTACCGAAGTATTTGGAAGATCACAGCAGAAAACAAAAAAAATTAATTTCACTTCAGTGTTCATCCAATTCAGTTTGTGTACATCTAATATTGTAGCTAATATGGGATTAAAGAAACCGCCAGAACACGGTACTAAAATTAAAATTTTAAACAGAACTTCACATTTGTTTTTGCTTTCATTCAGCACTGCCTTTCTGTACATTTGTTTCATTTCCATTTTGTGGCAACACAAGTAGCATTTAGGCTAGCTAATGTTCGTTTATCACGCATTCAATGAGCCACATTATCCAAGCACACGTTCAACCACTACATTACTCCAATTCAGAGGTCAACTTAATTACCTCACAATTACATGTCAGATAACTAACACACACAGGCAACCCATAATGCACTACACAAAACCAATGCATCTACCCCACGGATATGCAGGCAAGATTCCCATCAGTCCTCACCAACAAATACTGTCATGCTGCCTGTTGATGTCTTGATTCTAAACACTCCTTCCCAAAACAGGTACTCACGCCCATAACCCAATGATGAAACAAAACTTTACATGCAAAGAGAAGCCAAAAAACTATAATGAACCTCCAACTGCTCGTCTTGAACATTCAAGCTCACCATGTGTTCAATGCAAGCAAACACCAAACCCATTATAACCAACCTTCCCTACCTATTAACATTTCCCAAATACCTTCAATCAGTTGATTTTCATGAGGGAAAAAATACAGATGGGGATTTTTAAAAATTCCCTCACAAAGCATGTCCTTATGTCAACCAAACAGGCCAAATGCAAAGTTTCTCAAACTGCGATGTTACATAATAGCAAGATAGTGTTCAACCCATTTGTGAGCAAGACAACAAGGTCCATTGTTAAAAGTCCAAGAGTGAAGGAAAGTACAGAGCAAGATCCAACCCAAGCCCTGCAGTCTGCCCTTTAACCCCCCTCCCCCCCCTTCCGACTAAAAATAATGGCAATTACCAACACCCGTTTGGGCGAATAGGAGGTCCAGGAGCTCAGGAAAAAGCACTATTCTGTAGGGCTTAATGCAGGCGTGGGGGTGGGCAAGGTGACAATTTCAAAACTGCCACAACGGCCTGCCTTACTAAAAATTAAACTGCATGCAAAAGGCAGAAGCAAAATGAATCTTGAAGGCATTTTAATCTATATCAGCCGACATGTACAATACTAAAAATAAGGTAGAGTGAAATCCCTTGTTAAAACACATGTGCCTGTTTTCTTTCCCTTTACCCAGAGGTTAAAAAAGGTTCAAGAAGGAACCAATATCATCATAGATCAATGTCCCAGCACAGGACTCTATGCAGCTTGACCAACTATAAAAGCTACAGTAGAAAAAGCAGCCCAACTCGCTTAATCATGTCAGAGATTCAAAGACAGAAAGGGCAACAAAAAACAAATGGATTCCACTGAGAAATGTGTGAATACTGAGAACCCATGCCGCCGTTATCAAAGAATGTCATGTCTTTACGAAAGAGAGCCCGAACAAAAACTAGGTCTAATGCATGAGACGCGCTCAGGAAATTAATATATGAAGAGGGACAGAGCAGCTGAAATTAAAATAGGCAGGCAACTCTGAAGGCGCATGGGGCCAGTTTGTGTCTGCACTGGTGTTATGGAGCGTGCCATTTATAGGCCAGGAGACGGCAGGGAAATCAAAGAGGTGGTTAACAGAAATAAGCCTGCGTTCATATTCTCCTAATACGAGTACCTGGACATGACACATAAATACAACCTTTATTTTAACCTCGATCCCTCCCCCCCTCCTCTCCCCTTCCCCCCACAAGCCCACAAACATAAACTTTGCTTTCCTGAATGGTTTCCTTCCCATTGAGGCAAATTTGAAAATTCAGATTTTAAATTGTTTTCCCCAATTAAAAATGTTTTTTTGTTTGTTTGATTTTTTTTTTTTTTTTTTTTTTTTGAGATTCCGGTTTCACAGAACAGCAACAAATTGAAAAAGTTGCAGCAACCACAGTTCCCTTTGTTACTCAGACTGGGAGTACACACAAATACCCACTCAGCAATTTATTCCGTATGAGCTATATTGCAGCATTGCTAAAGCAGATTTAATTTAGTAATTAAAACTTAATATCATGCTAGTTTGCACAGGAGGAAAGGAGTCCTTGCAGACAATCAGCAAAAAGTGCTGCTTCAGGGGGATCTGTGTAATATTTTAAGCAATAAATCTAACACTATTGTAACATGAAAATGCTTAACAATTCCACTATTAATATTTTAAAAGAAATTAAATTCAAATAACTTTGAGTTTTAAAAAAACTATCTATAGTGCATATTCAATAAAACTTCAATTTTTCATCTCGCTAGAAATAAGCCAATGTGATGGTGTGATCTGAACAGGCATACAAGGGAAATGCTTTTCGACCAGCTAAATTATATTACAAAACACCCCTTCAAATTAATTGAAAATTACTATCCAAACTGCGAGGGTTGGAATTTACTTGATGACTTAAACTGTAACACGATTAAGTAAACCATTTTTAGTGCGCAAGAGTGATTGGACGTTGAGCTTCACGCATTAAGGCTAAGTGATTTATGCAGTACAAAAATGTGTGTGTTCTGCATTAAAAATCACACAACTGTGCCTTGTGTCAACTTTAAATGTACAAAAATCACTTTAAGAGCATCATTAGCACTGGATATAATTTAAACAGCATAGTGTTGACTGAACCCTTACAAAATATGGAGAGAGTACGCATCTGAAATATGAAGCAACTGCAGCATTTCAAAAATATATCTGACGGGGAAAAATATTTCAAAAGCTATTCTTAACACTTGGATTTATTTTATTTTATTTTTTGTGAAAACTGCTTTATGTATATCCTTCTAAGAAACTATTATTTTTAACAGTACGGCATGAACAAAGACGTCATGTTGGTCAACGAATGCAAACCCAGCCTTAGCAAACGATGACAACTTCAAACTGCTGGGCATCAATTATACCTGGCTGTGCAATTACAAATGCCCTTCAAGCTAAACATGGCATTCCTATGTGCTTTGGTTATTTGGAAAAAAAAACAATGGAACCAAAAAAAATAAAAATAAAAAACTGTAGCATCACTTTTTTATGGCTTATAGGTTCAATTAAGCATGATCCTCATAACCAAATTCAAAAGCTTAAAATCATCTTTCTACACATGCATGTAAATATCACAACAGTACTATTGTGCCCTTCAAATCCATTCCTGCTCATTAAGTGTGGGTCTGAGCAACAACTAATTTTAAGATCCTAGCTAGAAAAGGGAGATCCAGATACTACTAATACACAATTTATTGATGCAAAACAACAAAAAAAAATCAAAAATAAAACAAAAAAATAAAAAAATCATGGCACCAAACTTTGTATCCATGAATTCCACCGTCTTACTGACACCAGAAAGTGCAAGTGGCAACACCAGTCCCCTTATCAGCGTCCTGCTCGAGCGGTTCAGTAGTGCTTCTCCTGCAGGTAGTCTTTCATTTTGTTTGGCAAAGGCAGTTTCTGGATCAGGTCGATCCGCGTGTACTGTCGGATGACGAAGCGGCACAGGTACTGCAGGGAGCGCACTTGCATAAAACGCGAGACGGGGTTGGTCAGCCGCACCGGGTACGTGGCCGAGCCGGGGAGGCGGGACCGGGAGTAGCAGAACGCGCCGTTCTCCGAGTCCTTGATGGAGTGCTCGATGAGGTCCACGATGGACGTGTGGCCCTCCACGTCGGGCTGCTCGTAGAAGCTGAAGCGGCCGTTGGAGTGCTCGATGCGCGTGTGCAGCGTCTTGCCCTGCGAGCGGAAGCTCAGGCTGAGGAGGTAGCGGTCGTCCGAGCTGTCGCGCACCAGGAAGGAGCCGTCGGGCAGGTTGGCCAGCTTCTCCTCGGCCTCCCAGCGCGTGATGGGGCCCCAGTACCAGCCCTGCCGGGCCAGCTTCTTCAGCTCCACCGTCAGGCTGGTCACCACCATGGGCCCGCTGCTCCGGACCGCGTCGTACACCCTGCAGACGCCGGGGGCCGAGTTGGGGTCGAAGTTCAGGTGGTGGCGCACCCGCTCGGCCACCTGGGCGTCCGCCCCGCCGAACGCGTGGAAGCCCCGCTGGCCGTGGCCGGCGGGATGCGGCGGGAGGAGGGGCGAGAGGGGCGGGGCGTCCAGCCGGGAGCCCTGGAGGACCACGCCCGCCGAGCCGATCAGCAGCCCGTTCACGGACGGCTCCATGAAGATGTCCGGCGGCAAGCCCAGGTCCTGGTCCATCGCCCCCTCTACCACGGGCAGGGGCCCGCCCTCTGCGGGCGGAGTCACCTCCATGGGGGAGGAGCTGTCCACACAGAAAGGCTGCGACCCCTCCGCGGGGTAGAGCCCCTCCTCCAAAGGCATCGTGTACTGAATATAGTCCTGAGGGGTGAGTCCTAAGACTACAGGCACGTGTTCGTCGATGTCCAGGTGCAGGTCCCCGTTCTGGGGCTCGGCGCTCTTCAGCACGTCGGCAGAGTCCTGGAAGACCCTGTCCATCCGCAGGTCCTGGTACTCTTTCCGGACGCCGTTGAGGGCCGGGCTGGGCCCGGTCGAGCGTACCAACGCCTTCACCTTCACCTCCATCTTGATACAGGTCTCCTCCGAGTTGGCGGGTCGGAGGGGCCAGGGGGTGGGGCTATAGTGGTGGCTGCGGAGGGAGGTGGACCTCAGCGGCCGCTGGGCCTTGATGTCGTTGAGGCCGACGGGGGCGGAGGAGGACGAGAAGGTGTCGTCGTCCGCGCAGTCCACCGAAGGGGACCCGCCCTTGACTTTGGGCTTCTGCTTGGCGGACAGGCGCCTCTTCAGCGACCCCATGAGGCTCTCACTTTTGGAGCGGCCCTTGTGCCCGGGCTTCTCCTCTTCCTCGCTCAGGTCGCACCCCGCCAGGTCCTTGCTGTAGCACCCGCTGAAGAGGGAGTCATCTTTAGGGAAGTTGCAGCCCAGCGCCGGCTGCTGGACCCCAAACTCGCCGCCCTCCTCCTTGCCCTTCAGGTTGAGTGACTTCCGTATCGTCTTAAGGCTAATCTTCTTCATCCTGAAAGTCCCGCCCCCTCCCTCCCAACGAGGGAACGGGGGTGTGGCCTCACCTGCGATGTTCAGTGGAGCAGATCTTATCTGAAGCGTCCTTTCATGAGTTTACTCAGCGTTGTTATGCACATCCCAGGGCTGTCGTGCCTAAGAAATTTAACAAAGCGTTATTGTACTTTTTTTTTTTTAAATATATAAATAAAAAAACTCTCAAAAAAAGCTGCAGTCACTCAGCAGCAATCATTTCACATTAATTTTAATTTCTGAACTTTCTACCTGCCTTTATTCCCCAAAACAGAAATAAGGGAATAACTGAACAAAGTGACCACTCAAGAATACATCTTTGATGTGGTGGTCTGTGGACACATGATGTCAGCTGCAAGCCTCCAACTCTGTCTGCACGCTGAGCGTGCACTGTAACTGTTTTCTTTACCTTGATGTTTAATTAATGTGTCATTTACTATTCTGCACCTATACCCACTTTCTTGCAGCACTACTTCCTCTTTGAGTATCTTTCAACGAGGGTGTTCCAAGTCACTGCCTACGACAGAGTCTCGAAATTAATAAATAATTGTAATAATTTATGTACAATAAATCGTTGAGTAGATATGCAAAGGCACTATGCTAATCTGGCCAGCACTAGAATGAGAAACAGTTAAAAAGCTCTGGGGCAAGCCCATGTGTAATGAACACTTACTGCTGACAGGGCTAATAACCCGCAACATGTCATCAGAGATGACTGGGTAAATAAGCAGAGTCAACAGGGAGCACCCACATATAATAGGTTCCAATGTATTAGGAAAACAATATACAGTTTAATTATGAAATAAACCAACCATTACCTCCCTAACATCTCTGACTCAATTATTTTCGTGTGCACCCTTTTTGACTCCACGATTAAACATCCAGTCCATTTATTATACCTACACTGACATCAGCCCCAACTCCAACTAAAAGACAAACTAAAACATTTTCTAAGAAGTTCTGAATGTCTTAATTAGGAAAGATTTCAGACTTATAAAAACACCACAGTATTATTGATTTCAGTTCTAACTCCAAGCCCTCAATACAGTTCTTACAGGGGGTGGAGTATTCTCCATTAAGCCAAAAAGCATATACGAGTGATATCTTTAAAGAGAGCTGTGCTGAAAGGAGCGTGGGAAGGATGTATACAGCTATTAATAATGTAAACACATCTGTCTCTTCTCCGTAAGAGCATTTAACTGGTGATCAAAGTGAATTAACCAATATTCTCTGACAGCATACAACTTGGCTTACCAGAATTTGACACTTCGGTGTTCTGTTCTTCCATATGCCTTCCAGGCCCCCAACTGTGAATAAAAAATAAAGTTTCTCAATTTCTGAAAGTGCAATCAGTCTGCAGTAAAACCATTTAGGCAGCTCGTTTTAAACATTAATATCAGTGTACGCAACACTGTCGTATATGACTAATTATTCATTTTTATTCATTATTCATCACGCGTATTTATTTCAGAAAATAAAGTGTTTCATGAAAATTACCAGATGAGCAGCCAAAAACCACGGGGCAACGTTCTTGCCCCCCATTTTATTTTCTTTAAATCTCATAAAAGCCATAGTCGAGATAAGTGATAATAACAAGTACTGCAAATATATGAGTGAAATGCCACGCTAAATTGTTCTGTTCGTTCTTTAACGACAAGAATGCATAAAACAAACTGGCGGACATTACTTGGAAAACTGGAAGACTGTTGAGGAATGTTAAGAAATATGAAGATTTACGTTTAGCCAACTAGCTAACGAGCTACATACACTACGCTTTGTCTTGAATTCTCAGTGAGTCAACTGCACACAGAGGTGAATGAGCAAGTTAAGCCTAGCTTCTCTATAACAATCAATAGCCCATCGACCTAACCAAGAGTTTTAAAATCCCTGAATAAATCTCCACAAATACTCTCACTCTCAATTTTTATTTTTATTTTAATGCAACTACCAGCCTCAACTTAGCTAGCTAGTTACACATATGCTAGCTTGGGCCTAAGACTTGCTGCGAAGCCTATGCTTGAGATCAATTATTGAAAGTTAGCTAGCTAGCTAGCCAACGGCTAGATTGACACAAAGGACTGACAAAGGGGTTTTGTTAATCAAATCGCTCCTTCAATTGAAGTCTTTAGTAAGACATACAGTCGTTTGAATATTATTCTAATTAAACAAACCCGTGATAGGCATGACCAATAAATCACTAGCTACGTATTAAATCCACTTGGCTAACTAACAAGCAGTAAATTCAAGTTAGCAAGCTAGACTGCTAGCAAAGGCCTAGCTGGCTAAAGGAATCCCTCTAATTTTGCTACAACTTAGCTAACAGTGTCTGTGCTAGCCAACTACCTCACTCTTGACAATTTCACTTTATACATTTTTTTAACAATAAACGAAAGCAACAAGATTCCTGCTAATAACGCCAATATCGTTGCGTAGTAATAACGCTGCATAAGTACGCTGGCGCATTCTACTATGATAAATACGGGCTTCGGTTTTGTTAACACATACAGTTTAACTAGCTAGCAAGCTAATGTTAGCGAGTTAGCCAGGTGACAGTCATGGCCACATCTTTTGTAGCTAGCCAATGTTAGCTACCAGCAAGCCAAACTAAAAAAAAATCTTTCCTGACCATTTCCTTTATTGTTTTATTATTTTTCACACTTACCAGTGTTTTTCTCCAATTTGCACTGAGACCAGTCCGAAGTGATGTTTAACGGAGCTCTTACAAATAATGTCTGGTGAAGAACAGTTTAAAGTAGCAAGCTAGCTAACGTTACTTCATATATCTTCACCTTTGACTAAGGTCCGACTCGTCTAGCTAGCTTGCTAGCTAAATAAACAACCCAGCTTGTATGAATTGTGGCAAGAACCGACAATGACATCGAAAATGTCACAGCCTGCTTTGTTGTTAACTGGCCCGTCCAGATGTCTTCGAGGTACAGAATTATTTGCCTATTGCATCTCAAAACTTTTTGCCCCTTTTCCGTCGCTCTCTTCCTCTCTCCTTTGTTGCCTGTTGCATTATGGGAGAAGATCGAAGGGTGGAACAAATGTTTATTCCTACAACAGACATAGTGAAAATTGATCACCATAATAAAGCCCAGCTGCGTAAGTTTTATTTGGAGGTCTGTATTATTATTATTATTATTATTATTATTATTATTATTATTATTATTATTATTATTATTATTAATAATAATAATGTTCTTATTATTATTTGTGTTGTTAATAATAATAATAATAATAATTGTATTGCAGATGCTTTTATACCTAGAAGGACTTATAATAATAATAGTGTGTCTGTAATGCTAATTGGCTTTGTCCCTTCTGGAAAGAGTGGTTTAAGCAGCCCCTTGATACTTACTATGAGCCTTGAGATCCTGCCGCCATACCTGTCCTACTAGACCCTCAGCAGCCTGGCCTCAGGCCTGGCCATTCAACAGAGTTGGCCTTCCTTGCAGCCAGTGAGGAGCTGCACTCTGCAGAGGCAGCTTCTTCCTCCTCCATTCTGATCCTTCTCAAAATTCCTGCAGCAGACATGGTTGACCACCACCTCCTACTGTCTTCCCTGAAAACCCTGGGGAGCTGTGGTACAGCTCTAAATTGGCTTGCTTTCCACCTTCTCGGTTAAATGGGGGCAGCACAGTTTTGCGGCCTCATTACCTCTATACGAGTATCCTCCGAGTTCATTCCTTGGTCCTGTCCTTTTCTTTTTCTGTCTCTTGGCTCGGGCACCTGCATAGCCTTTCTCTCCCTCTGATGCACTGGTCTCGGCACACTTTTCAGCTTGGCCCCAAGACATCTCAAGCTGGATGGCAAACCTGAAGCTCAACTTGGCTAAAGCTGAGACGTAAAATATTTCTCAGCTAAATCCTCACCTCTGCTTGACCTTTCACTCACCCTGGAAATCATCCCAGTAATTATCTCTTCATTTGCTAGCAACCTTTGGTGTAGGAATCGACAACAAACTGCCCCCCTCTAGGAACATCACAACTGTAAGTCGGGAAAAGTTGCAGCATTAGAAGCATAAGTATTGAGAAGGTAAAATGTTAGAGCACAATAATTGGTTTAGCTTGCATAGAATGTCAACTCTTTCTTAAGAGCAGCATGCCTACATAATACTTGTCTACCTTGAAAGTCAATGACCTTTAAGTGCCATGTGAAAACTAAAAAATGTTTGAAAAAATGCATTGCACAGAGATATTGAGCCAATGAAATAGTCCTGAATTTACTACTGTTTACAACGATTTCTATACCATTTGCCTGAACCTTTATCAGCCAAAGGTTTGGGGAGAAATCCAGAATACACAAACTACTAACACTTGACATGACTTTTAGACTTGAGAATTGAGAAAAACACCTTTGTGTTTGTTTCTTTTTTTTATGGGCAATGCAAAAAAATAAAAAACAAATAAAGTGAAACTTTGGAACAGCAGTTTCTTTCGCATGGTGTTTGGCATAAATTCCCAGAACAATGAAAGTGCAGTCAACAGAGGGGGGTAAAATGCTCATGGCCCTACTTTGTCAAACACTGAGTGAAAACATGTTTTATGCTTGAAAAGCACACACAAGTGAAGGCGTAAATTATCTCATTGGCGCTTGTGTTTGTCTCTCGTTTGACGATTCCCCCCCGGCAGACACACCACAGTTCTGGAGCTCTCCTCTCCATTACAAAGTTTTTAACATGTTTGAGATGAATGCCAAAATTTACTTTTGCTCCAGAGAGCAAATTTCTAAACTTGAAACTGACCAAAGAATATGGAATGTAGAATGCAACTGGCAAAAGTATAAAAAAAGTTAAAATATGATAGTTTTCATGTACCTAAGTTGTATTATCATTCACGTTTCCCTAGAAGTATATATTCACAAAAAAAAATTGTAACAATAATTTCCTGAAAAATACATTCATCAAGCATGAAAAATCTTCCACATACATTTTTGTAGTGCTGCACAGGATTCATGGTTGACAGATTTGCAGCTCTGTGCATATGGCCATTTGGGAATAGTTTTTCACCTCTGACAGTGCCTATGCAGACTGGAAATATATGCTGTTATTATGGCATATAAATACATGCCGTGATTGGCATTAGCTTGATTGGGGGGGCATTAGTGTGATGGACATCTTTGTTGCAAGACAGGGCTTTTGTATCTTGTTAATTCCATTGCAAATTTTTTCTTCCCATCCATTCATGATGACAGGCCACAAAACCCTGGACGTCAGAAAGGCAAGGCTCCAGCAATAACACAATGAGTTATCGTTTTGCAGGAATTGGGTTGTGGCTATGTGCAGGTGTTATAAGCTTGAACAATGTGTTTACTCTAGTACAAAGAAATACATAGCAATGAAAAGGACAGAACATGGGCTCATTCAATTTCAGTGTTCTCATTTTAACATCTGGAGTGTATAACATGCTATTTTCCAGGCCGCCAGCCTCTTGACTGGTGTTCTTTCCTCGGTAATACTAATCATGATAGCATAGCTTTTCTTCTTCTAAGATATCACCTCACGATCTGCACAGAAATAACAGCCTTTTCTATTTCCTAAACATATTATACTTGACCTCTCTGATCTATCAAAAGCATATTTGTGCATTACAGCACTTGGTGCTTGAAAAGAAAGTAGTCTAAACTACAAAACTAAGACTTTGAGATGATTCATCTGTGGCCTAATTAGTGTCAGTATTATTTTAAAGTGGGCAATTGTGTGTGTATGTGTGTGTGTGTTATTTATTTATTTATTTATTTTTGCACTGCCAGGCTAATTTGGGCCATACGCTATGAGTTATTATTTTGTTTAGGCTTTTTTTCCGCACTGTTTAACTGACGAGCTTGTAACATGCTGTGGCAAACCAATCGGGCTTGAGGCTGTGTCTTTGGGGACAGTCACAATGAGGAGGTGTTAATTAGCCTTTCCTATTAGGGCAGAACAAGCTGTCTTTTTGCCATCTCAGAGAAAGAGAGCTGGCCAGAGGAGCAGGGGGGGGGAAGCAGGGAAGGCCAAATTAGCTTTGGTATCGGTTGTGCTTCTGCCATTTTCCTGCAGCAGTTCTTCTCAGGAAGCCAGCTACTGTCACATCGATCCTATACCAATATTGTCCTGGCACAAAGACCATCAGTACAGGAATCAAGTAAGCAGATAGGGCAACTGTAATTATTGATGGGGTGAGTGGAGACTTCATGAGTCTGATTATGGGCAGAACTCACTGAGCTGTTAATCACTTATTTGAGCCAATAAAAACATTTTGCTTTCCACGGCAAACCACAATGATGATTTAAAATCAGTTAGTGACAGATAACAAATGGCAAACTTTCCTATTTGGGTTTCATGAAGCCTCATTTGCCCTTTGTTACTTTTGATAGCATTACAGGAATAATGTACAATTAAGGAGTTATGTGGCAAGCTTCTGCACTGAATAACAAATTATACATTTAAGATTGCTTTGTCACTGGTTATTTAATGTCAGTTATTTAATGTGTTTTTCTCATATCCATTTGGATTGGTCATGGGCAATGAGCTTAGTTTCAAATAAATTCCAAATGGAAAGTTTAACTGTTAAACCACTACGTAAAGTAATGTCCATCAAACAATGTATCACTTTACTGAATTCCCACTGAAGTCAGAGACTGTACAGGAGCTGAAAGGAATGTCCTAGCTGAATAAATATTTTGCTTTACAGTATACTTACTGTGCTGCGGACTGTATCACGAAGCAGGATTACTGAATTACCTGGATAGCTGCACTGAGAGAAACCCAGAACCCTCCCAAATCTGGAGCATGGGCTGAAGTGAAAGAGCCATTCCGGGTTTTACCCAGTGCAGTTATCCAGCTAACTGACTGACCCTGACCATAATGGTCAATCTTTTCATTTGAATTCAAATGCAAATAAAATGGAGGTGATTACTTACTTAACGTTTTCCTGACATTGACCGCGACCACATTACTCTAATTAAACATTTGTTTCGATTTCCCATAAACTCCCAAGAACAAACAAAACCATAAACATTTGAGTGTATTGATCCATGCCTCCGCAAACAAGATTTAGTTAAATGGGCATAGTTTACAGCTCCGATACCTTTTATGCACTCATCCAGTTATACATAAGAAATAGTTTTTTTTTAGGTTCAATCCAAAGGCAGGTTTTTCATGATCCAACAGGCTTTTGGCACTAAAAACCACTCACCCTCTAAAAATTCATTCCTGGCACTGATTGTGAGAGTGTAAGCTTTTACCACGAGGAGTGGAGCGAATGAGAACAAGTGTCGCCAGTGATATTCGTCCATTTGCCTGCTAAATGGCTAAAATGTAAAAATGTAAAATGGAATATAAGAATTAAAAATAAGTGGCTCTTTCAGCAAAAAAAAAAAAATGTCTGTTAACATATGAAAAAGAGGCAGCTGTTAAAAATGAAATTAAAATGTAATGGCTCAACGCAGTACACAGTTACAGCAGTGACTCGAGACAAAGCAGTCTGTTTCCTGTGTAAGCGTGCGGCCTCATACAGTCAAGAGCAAAAGGCAAATGTCTGTTTAGACTTCTCTCTGGGGAGCTATTTAATGCAGGGGAAAACACAAATTATGCCTTTTGAAGGTTCCAGTAATGTTCAAAGGGGCATTTCTCCATATTAAATGGTGTAATGTTTTTTGCACATATCAGAAATATTCAAGATAAAAACAGTTAAAATACATTTTTTCTTTGACACCTTCTGTTTGGCCTGACTCAAACTAAAATCTCCCACAGTGCATTTCCTTGTCTTGCCCTCAAAAAATGCAGAAATGAAACCACACATTTCAGTCTGGCAAACTTTCAAGGGAATTGGGTAAAAGGAAACAATGGATCATTGTCCTGCTTGTGTGAAATTTCTACAATATATTGATGTCACTGTGGTGGTAAATGGCTTATAGTGCTCTCCACTGGTGTGAGTGCTTCTCCTTGAGTCCACATGAGTTTCCTGTAGGTACTCTGGTTCTCAACCTCCATCAGGACAAAGAATCCATTTTCACACCAGTTGGCCAAAGTTGGGCACGGCTTCCCACAAAAAGGCACTAAAGGTTTGGTGCTGTGTCTTTTACTTGTCATCACGTACCTTCTTCCCGTTGGCCAGGTCATCTGACATCCGACATCAGTTTTCACTGCAACACCGATGACACTCAACTTCACATTAGCTCCAGGCCATCCTCCCTCCCCCTCCCCCCACTCTCTCTCAATAACTGCCTTCACAACATCAAAATCTGGATGACCCACAACTTTCTACATCTCAACAGTAACAACACTGAAATCACGCTTGATGGCTCTAAAAAACTGTAATTCACCCTACTACAGACCCTCCTGCGCCTCCTCTCCTGTACGACTGACCCTCCCGCTCACTGTGCGCCTCCTCTCCTGTACGACTGACCCTCCCGCTCACTGTGCGCCTCCTCTCCTGTACGACTGACCCTCCCGCTCACTGTACTCCTCTTCTCCTGTACGACTGACCCTCCCGCTCACTGTACTCCTCTTCTCCTGTACGACTGACCCTCCCGCTCACTGTGTGCCTCCTCTCCTGTACGACTGACCCTCCCGCTCACTGCGCTCCTCCTCTCCTGTACGACTGACCCTCCCGCTCACTGTGCGCCTCCTCTCCTGTACGACTGACCCTCCCGCTCACTGCGCTCCTCCTCTCCTGTATGACTGACCCTCCCGCTCACTGCGCTCCTCCTCTCCTGTATGACTGACCCTCCCGCTCACTGCGCTCCTCCTCTCCTGGGGACTCACCCTCCCCTTCTTGGTGATCGGGCTTTTAGAGGTGCTGCTCCAAAACTTTGGAGCTCCCTTCCTCCTCACATTCGTACCTCTGACACACTCACTGCATTCAAAAAACCGCTCTAGACCCATTTATTCAGACGTATTACAAGCGTTCATGTAATACACATAAACATACACACAAGTACACATTCATGCATTTACTCTAATTATTTTTTTCCCCCCCTTAATTAATCTCTTTATTACCTAACATCAGTGTGTCTTATCCTGATTTCCCTGTAAAGTGACTTTCGGTTTCCAGAAAAGCACTTTAAATAAAAGTTTTGCTATTATTATTATTATTATTATTATTATTATTATTATTGTATTTTTATTATTAAAGAAAAAATGTGATGTTATTTAAATACATTTCTGTCTTTTTTATGTGAATGGTGTGCGTTTAGCTGAGGCTCCCTCCACATGCACAAATGTCCACATCCACTCATTTACCCCAATTCACAGTAGCAGTGAAAGGTTGATGACACGGTGACACGCAGCAGACATGTTTGACAGTGAGATGCCGGGGGGAGCACGGGGTCTCTTGGCTTTTCACTGTGGACAGCACTTTCAGGGAGGCTTATCAAAGTCTGTATGCTTTAGGGTCAGACGAAACCTGACTAAAATGCTCATTTTCCTTTGCTTTACGAAAACAAGCACCTAAGAAAGAGTTTTAAAAATTATTACTGTGGATAATTATTCTATTCCTTTCACAAGAGGTGTCCCAAGACACCCCTGGGGGTTGTAATGGAGTCCCAGGTGGTCTTCTGCCAAATCTTTAAAACAAAAAATAATTTTTTCCCTTGTGAAAATATTATGCTGACATTTACACATTTCATAAATAGCATACTTCCAACTTTCACATAGAGCAAAACTTTGTATTGTACGTCCTTGGTACAATAGTGATCATGGTCATTATTAAATATTGATATTGTACTAAATAGTCATGTATTATATAGATTCATGATATAATTACATAGTGAGGCACTGGTACTCACACGTACAGTACTGATGTGTATTTAATAACTGCTGCATTTCAGCCTATAGCGGCCATTGGCTAAAGGTCTCAAGCACTACCCATTTTATTGCTATGGAGCTCCCAGTAGTCCGTTTAGTGGTCTTGAGATAATAGTTTGGGAACTCCCTGTCTGACACGCTCCTCATTAAATTCAGCGGTTGTAAAACTCATAACACCAGGTAATCAATGAAATGTAACGCATCGTCTTACTTGATGTAAAGTACAAAGCACACTGAGCTTACATTAAATCTGAGCATTTACTCTTTGATTCCACGGTCTCTCTTTTCTTTTTTTTACACGAGCGAAGGCATAATTTATTCTTCAGACCTACTGAAATTCCCGGGGAAAAAAAATATAAAATAAAAAAATAAACAGACCAGACTAAGTCAGCGGTTCGGTTTCTCCTTCTTCTCCCAGAGGACAGGCTTTTGGAGGCCCTGCAGAAAGTGAATTAATTACACCTGCGTCTGCCGCACCAACACAGACCGCCATAAATCAGTCACTCCAAAGCCCGGCTGTGACGTAACCGCCCCTTGTTGCGGAATGTAATAAAGTTAAAAAATGCAAAATCATACACTCGCTCAGAAATGTAATACAGCAGATGCATACATTATTTATTTCTGCGCCCTGCCTTCCTCGAATGCGCGGCAATAAGTCCTCTGTCTATAGGTTACAATGGTTGGCTGGCTCGCGCGGTGCTATTCGTTCCATTTTTATATGCTTCTGGAGAGCTGGGTTATAAATAACACCCTGAATCACAGAAAATATGACAGCATGCATTTTCTACATGTTGTCTTGTCTGGAAAAGGAACGGGTTCGCACTCAGTATAAGCAGCTTGCTGATACCAGCTTGCTTTTTAATCCTGATGAGCGTCAACAAACATTTCACCATTCAGGGCTTCGTCGGTAAATTTAGGATTAAAAGTGTTCTTGAAATAAACACTACCCGATAAGCATGTGACAAATGTAGATGGAGAATAGATGGTTACACCCCCAGAGAAGTCAGACGAGAGACTCAGGAGCTACCAGAGGGTCAGAAATGCCGACGTGTAAATACAGTAAACAATTATGAATACGTATATATTTGCACATAGATATGGCAGTTTGTCATGTCTTACATAGCTAGCCAAACATGAGCAAAACATCAAATCATCGCAGGTCAATTTCAATGAATCTAGGGGGAGTCTATACACCAGGCCCATACTGCCCTAAGCATTAATCCATACACCTTTAGGTCTAATCAGTCAAAGCTGTCAGTCAAAAGGTAATGCATCATGCAGTGATGTTGTGTGTGTATATATTAACACAGGAAAGAAATTCACCAACAGCATGTGTAATGTGACTCCTGTTGCATTTTGTTTAGGTGTGATGTTGGGAATTAATAAGTGGAAAAAGATACCTAAGAATAAAAAAGATAATATTAGCTTCTATTCGTACCTGAGATTTTTTGTGTCACCTTAGATTCGTTGTGGCCAGGTCTGACTGAAACTATAGTACGGCACTGACTCTATGGTCCCACAGCCCACAGACTGTCTATTCTGTTTGCTATCTAACAAATTTACGCCTCTCTATGCAAGAGGTTAAATTCTCTCTTTTTTTTTTACAAAAAAAAAACGGTCAAACATTGTACTTGAGTGAAGATTCAAGCTAAAAATTAACCTCTGGGCCAAACTAGTGCCTATCACTTTGATCAAAAGACATGAAAGTGATTCTGCCATTTCAAGCACGTGATCAACTTTTCTGAATTGCGAATGTTCTACATATGTATATTTAAGCAAATGCTTAGTCACACCACATACTGACTGATCCATTCTGATGTGATCTTCCCAGGGCTATGTGATTTTGTCCTTTCAAAGTATGGGGTTAGTCTATACCTGGCATCTCAAAAGGACATCTCCCACTTGAAGAATATTGGTACCCGATACCTGTCTTCCTCAAGACAAATCAACCACTGCTGAAGAAGTTCCACTGTCAATCATCTGTGACATCATAACTTCCATTTCTATTGAGCTTGACTCTGGGGTGACATTACTGTCCAACTAAACCAAATGATGCAGGATAGTAAAAGCTGAATATTCTTTTTTTAAGTAAACACTTTTTTGTGCGTTAACTCAATGCTGGCAAATGTTCAACGGTAGACTTAAGTGAGAAAATGAAAACTAAAACATGAACTCAGACCAGCACAGTGTACCAGCACAGAGTTCAAAGACCTAGCAAACAACCACATGCTGGTCCATCTGTCATTCTACCTTCACTTCAAATCAGTGTTTTCTCAAAATGGCTGTTTGGTACAAACTGAGTTGTCTCCTTTTTCTAAGTTAGGCACTAATGATTAAACAAACTGACAACAAAAAACTGGACATGCACCGACCCTTTTCGGATAAGATTGGACAACCCTGCTCGAGAAGGATAGGATAGGGGGGGGGGGTTCAACAGGATGTCTAATGATTGAAAAACCACATAAGGTGAAAATACACTTTGCCCAGATACATAGTACCTGATGTTAAATGGCTTCCACAAAATATTTTCTCTTTTTTTTCTTTCAGATTTTTAAACTTATTGCAAGTACATCGTCCTTTATCGTTTATCGGTTGCCCCAAATGACGCGTCTTCTTAGTTTCATTTTATGAAAATGCAATTGAGGTAAATGGCTGGTGACAGACAAACGATTTGAAGAGTTTAAGCAATAAAAAGTGTAACCATTCGAATTAGATTAATACGTGCCCTTGTTCGGGTCGTTACCGGTTCTAAAATCGACATGACCGTCAAGGTCGAAATTCAGTTTAAGTGACCAGGACTGTTACAGGTGTCTCTAGACGGGGTATAAAGGTTCAGACAGACTCCTGCCATGCCGGGGACAATAAGGTTGATTAGGAGCGATGAAGCGCAGTGTGGGGCGGTGAGCAGTGACTCACGCAACAAGCTGTTTCTCATTTAACCAAGACGGAGTCCTCCGCTGTCCGCGGCTGCTGTGAATGACTGATCGCGCATCAGCATCTACCGCCCGCGTGAGCTCTCATTCTGTTCGCAAGGTGATAATCCACAAAAAAAAAAAAAAAAAAAACTCACACTCCATTGAAATGCACGGGAGCACGTTCCCGGCAAACATTTTCTTTAGAAAAAAGGCCTCCCGCTCGTTTCACTACACCTGTCAACTCGCAGAGATACCGGCGTCCCCAAAGACTGAGGTATTCCGATGTCACTGTCATCACAAGGGGTGTCTGACCTGTGCTGTTCCGTTGGATACCCGCCGTCTGCGGTTCCATCTCTGACAGATAGTGTTGGTCCGCAGAGGCCTCTTGTAGCTTGGGTCGGTAGAGCGAGTGGCGTCGCCAGCCCGTCTCTGCAATCCTGTCACAAAACACTGATTACAAACAGCATCTCTGTGAATAATAGGCTTTGTCTGTTTATTATAGGCTACATCTCATTTTTCAAAGAGAAATGTCGATTCTTACATAGATTTTACTCGATGCAACGCACCAGGATATATGCTCAGATATCCTATGTAGTCATACGTTTTAAACAATCACTGTAGGACGGCTCTCCGTTGTACCATTGGTTTCTGTTCATTGCTTTAATAAAATCAATGTTCAATCACTTACTATTTGCATTGCTCTGATATCTCCCTTAAAATGGTTAAGTCAAAATTGATAGATTTATTGATTGGCCTGAATTAATAGGAATATATCTGTGAGAATCTGTGTAATATCAGTTGTCTGGACTAATGGGGCTATGTGGACATGCATTGGGGCTATGTGAGGTACAGTCCACTGAGGAAATTACAATGAATCATATCAGTAATACTCAAATCTAGCCCTTGAGGCCGGCAGTACTGCTGGTTTTCATTTTTTTCCTCTCTGAGGAAGAATGAAACTGATTTAAACCTGGGAGACCAGGTGAGGTAAATGTCTGGTGAGTAAAATATCTGGTCAATCAGTGGCATTAATCGATCAATTAATTATCTGGTAGAAAAGAAAACCAGCAGAACTAATTACTCATCTTAGGGGTCAGAGTATCACAGGACTCCGAATTAACAATATGAACAATATCACTTTATTATAATGAGGGGCATATTGCACATGATTTTTGAGGGGGCACAAACTCAAAAAAACAAAATGTGGACAATGTCAGAGTGGGAACGTGCAATTGCAGACCAAAGGGGGAGGAGGGGGAGGAGGAAATGCTCTCTCAGTTTTAATGGCCATGACAGCACTGATACTAATAAAAATGAAAATTATGAATAAATCCAGTTATCAGATCTTAAAGGTATAAAAGCTTTTTTTTCTGTCAGAAGGTTTGTTTTGCAGGGTACTAATAATAAGATATTGTCACGGAATTCTGAAACATGAGGTTTTTGCTCTCCTTCATTTGTGCTGCGTCTGCAATCAGTAAATCAGCCCGGACGGTTAGGATTAGACACACTGTGTCAGGTAACGTGATGTATTGGGTCACTCACGCCTTCAGCTTCACAATGCCCTTGACTCACGAGAGAAAAAGAAAGCTTGTGGAAGGCCGTGACACTCAGACATGACACAAATCTTCAACAACAAAAAAAAAGAACTGGGCTAGTCTGGGACATAATTAACTCAATAAACAGAAAACTCTCTCTCTCACTCCTTCATATATGCTATATACATACATACATACATACACATACACACACATAAATATATATATATATCACACACATAACATATATCACACACATATATTTTGTGTAGGCGGTCCTTGTGATGTATAATATATAAAGCATTCAAAGCCTGCTTACAGGTGATCCTTACTTGCTTATTTGCATTGGCATGTGTGTGTACACGGTGTGAGATAACTCAGAGCTGTTATGAGACTGAGTGGAGGTGACTTCCCCGCCTCTCTTGTTTGTAGCTCATCAGCCATCGGTGGAGTGCGCTGTGCAGTAAATATGGTGCTCAGCTCCTTTTCCAGGTCACTGTGGGAGGTAAGGGAGACCTGCCCATCTGGACCGGACTTGTGCGGAAACGCACAGCCTCTCTCCTCTCTCCTGTCCATCACTCATGTTTCTGACATGTCGCAAGCTGTCAGGTCTTCTCAGCCTCAGGAATGTACTCTTTTTTTTTCTTTTTTTTTTAAAGAAAAGAAAGAAAAAAAATGTCTGCATACTAGCCAAGCAACATCAGTGGCTTTGGAACCTCCATGCAGCTCTTGGGTTGAATTTGTGCCAAACATGGAACAAGTGAAAACAAGCACCTGCAGAATAAAGTGGGACCGTACTTCATGAGCTATTGTCTTGTCTTTATCCACAGCGATTCATAAAAGCCATGTGAAGGGGAGGACAAGCACTCTATTGAGCTGCGTGTGGTCTGCGTGTTAACTCTTACAGGGCACACTACGAGCCGCAGCGATTCTGATTATCCTTCTTTGCAAAGTCATTCGTTGTTGGTGCGCCGTAAAAATTCCCCCGGTTTCCTGAGCCGAGAGTTATGGACCTGTCAGACCGAGGCCCCATTTCCCTCTGGACCAATAATGTATTTTTCCTCTAATGAAACTGGAGAACAATCTTCGCTATTGCCTTCATCACCTTGATAATAATCACAGAGCTAGTGCTGCCCCCTGCTGATCAGTGCATGGTATCATTTTGATGCCATTTACTGTAAAGACTTCCTTTGATTATTATTTTTGTTTTATGAAGCTGGCATGTTTCCATTATTATGTAGATGCTCTCACTCCCTGGCCAAGTAATCTGTCCAGAAATTGGTCACCATAGAGATATACTCCCCATAGAGAAACATACCATATACTGGTACTGGTACTTCAATAATCCTTTTTTCTACTGCAGACTTCCCCACCTCCGAGATAGATTCTGCACAAGCATATAAAATGCATACAATAAAATGCAGCCATACCGAGCAGTTTTACTGTTTTTATATCGGTGCAAAGAAGGCGTTCCAATTCCCAGTTGTATGCAGAACTGTATGCATCTCATGAAAATACATGAAAATCTGTGGACGTTTCCTTAGCTGCACTCCTCGTTGCCAAGCATGAACCAATTTTTTGCCCAAATCTTTTTCCTTTTCTCCGTGTTTGACTTACCCATTTGCAATTGTAGACTCGTCCAGTCACAGAAACATCTCCGTAGATTCTGGAGAGTGCAGACAGGGGGCACTCTCCTCCGGAGAACGCTCTCCAAGCTTGCTTTTAGCACCAGAGCCCATCGGCAGAGCTGTGCAGCATAAACGAATGCACAGCGGCAGACAGCTCGACCAGAGGGGGTCACTGGCACTTCATTTCATGGGCAGCCAGCGCAGTCAGACTGCAGGAACATGCGTGGTGATCAGTGAGCTTTCCACGCGATGAGATGAAAACCTTAAACCATACCTCCATTGATAGCTCCATAGCCAGTTTCATGCCATTCTGAAGGGCTTTCAGCCTTAGCTGGCACTGGTGTGGTGAGGATTCGATGCCAGGTCAAAGGGCTTATCTCCACAAAAGGATGCAGTGCCTTAACATGGTGATCTACCCAGAAGGTACCCTGTGTTTGCATGAATGCACCAGGGCACCTTAGGAGAAGAACACAAGGAAATGTGAGAAAGGTCAGAAGTTGGGGAAGTGATCCGTCCACAAGGCAAAGGTCATGGTGTGCAAACACAGCATCCACAAGAGGGCGATGCTGGTCATGTAGCATGCAGAGCACCAGGACAGGGAGTTTATCCAATGGGAAAGCATTTTTTTTTGCTGTTCTTTGTGTTCAGCCTGTCCCTTATGAAAAGCTTCTTTGGCAGTACATTTGACCTGTATCAAATATTGAGTGACAGCCCACATATTCAGTTTCATTTGGCACGTGCTTGGACGAAGACCAGGGGAGCATGTCACAAAGCAGAATTACTTTGTAAACTGGCTTACTGGACTGAGTAAAACCTGGAATAGCTCTTTTTACTTCAGTCCATGTTCCAGATTTGGGAGGGTCTTGGGGTTTAATCTGTGCAGTAATCCAGCTAACTCAGTAATCCTGGTTTGTGAAACAGGGCTCGGCTCAGCAGTTCTTTTGCATTAAAAATTTTAATGAAAATATTTCCCAGCAAAAAGTAAAGAAAACTCTTTCTTGTGTCCACTCATCTTCAGTATATTATCTTCATAAACATTGTGTTTTTTATTTTACATATCAGCAAAGATGGACATATTGGTTCATTCTGTTTACCATAATGTGTACATTTATTGTAGTACCACATCACAGTCTTCATGGAAAACAAAATGAAAAATGTGGAAATTCACTGCTGAACATTGAGGATGAAACACACTGTAGTTTTGGATGTTGGAATGAAGACCTGTGGTCTCTTAGTAACCTTATTTAAGTTCACTGCATTTTTGTTCTTTCTGTACACATTGAGGTGACATTGTAGTCCAGTCAGGGATCACTGAATTCTATTTTGGGTCACATGCCATGGAAACAAATAAACTGTAATGTCAAAAAATGACGTGATTTTTCTTCATCTTAAGTTACAGCCCTGCTGCCAAATGTATTTTCCTTTTTCTTTTGAAGGGACGATTGGTACTGACAGCGCCAGCATGGAACAAATTCACTGTGGCAGTTTACAGTCACCTACACACTGGCTGTAGGTTTTTTATTTTAAGTTTTTTATTGCTTAAAATATATATTTTAAGTATTATTATTATTGTTGTTGTTGTTGTTGTTGTTGTTGTTTGTAACTTTTTTAGGCAGTTATTCATATTTTTTCTGGGAGTGTAAAAAAAGATTGTATTTATACTGCACTGTTCATTATCTCCATTTGTTATACATGTGGACGTGAACTTCTCGTATCATACAGCTGAGATGGAGAGGGAGAGAATTGAGTCATTTCAGCTAGAGGAGGATTAGGTGCGCATACTGCAATATACAGCTTGGGAATTTGTCAACGATGCCAGGGAACCACTTACTCTGCCATGGTACCCAATGCAAAGCACTTTACATACACTAATACACCATAAAGTGCATATTGAAACCACTGCAGTCCATTAAAACGTAATAAACTACAAATTGTCATTTTGATAACTGCAAGATTGCCTGCTGGGTAAATCGTTTGTGTACTGTTGTCTTCCTGGATGGAGTTATAGCTTTACAGTAGGCGAGCAATTAAAACATGAAGCAGAGAAGCGTCTATATGAACTGTGGCATCACGTTTTAGTGCTTAAATCACACGTTTTGAAAGATGCGTATCATGTTTCCTGAGCACGTTTCTCATTCTTCAGAGGCAAGGCATAAACGTCTTCCCACGGCCATATGTTCGCTTGATAAATTGATGTCTTTTTTTACGCGTGTTTATGGAGCTTTATTGCACCGTTTCGCCGGATTGATTATTCTGCTGCCTCTTCTGTCTCATAGATATTGTTAAAACAAAAACCTGCAACACTGAAGATCTTTGAGGTGTCAGAAGCAGAAAGGTCTCCCGTAAATGAGTCTGCAAGGAACGTGTGTCAGAACCACATCACCGGTGTGCCTTCTGCCTTCCATTTTGGATATATCACAAGGATCCACTCGTAACTGCAGTCACAAACTGAATGTGTTTGCTTGAAACTATAATTTTAAAATCACAGAATATTTGAAGTGTTAAGCTGTGAAGTAATGTAATGCATGTGTGTATGTGTGCACGTGCACATCCGTGCGTGTGTGTGTGTGCATGTATGTGTTTGTGTGTGTGTGTGCGTATGCACATCTGTGCATGTGCGTGTGTGTCTGTATGTATGTGTGTGTGTGTGCGCATGCATTTGTGTGTGCGTGTGTGTGTGTGTGTGTGTGCATGTGCCCATGTGTGAACATTTTTTTGCATTGGTGCATGTAGGGTAACTCCTACGTTAACACAGAATGAAAATGGAGCCTGACAAGGCAAAGGTGCTCTGCTGCTCTGTACCTTTCTGGATAAGGAGACAAGGACCATAGTGACAGGACACGCCCTCAGACACACCCCAACATAATTCAGTCAATAATGAACCTCACATATTTAGACTACTGAGTCCTAAACCGCAAAGGTAAAAACTCAGTGGCTATTCTGAACTGTGTCTACTGCTCATCAAAAAAGTCTTGAAATCACATATGTCACATATAGTATAACAGTGGCTAAAAGATGAGAGCTACTGCTCCTGTTTTTTTTTTTTTTTAAGTGCAAGGAGGGGACTAAAATATGACAAATTATTCAATTTTTCATGGTTTGTTTCAGCTGCCTGTGCGCTGAAATAAAGAGTGGAAGAGATCCTGGTTTTTCCTGACAGCCTCTGTGCCACATACAATCTAATTCCTTCATCTTTCCTCAAACTCATCCTTCCACATCTTGGTTTTCATGGAAGAGACCAGACTTCAGATGTAATTTTGCTGTTATTTTTTTCCCCCATAGATCCAATTTGTCAAGTCCCAGCTGCCATTTTCCAGTTTCATGCAGTTTGTGTATTTAAATATTTCAGCAGACTCTATTGTAAGGAGAGCTATTAAGTCCTCTTGGTATCAACAAGATTGCTAATTTTGTCGGAAATGTGCACAAGAACCGCTCCTTTTCATTCATTGCAAAGCATTGTGAAAAAAAACATTGATGTTTTTATTCTTTGTGTATTGATTTTCATTTAATCTAAAGGCCAGTATATTTGTAATCAACACAATATACAAAACAGTGAATTCAACACTACTGTGCTTTTGGTTATTCTTTGTCGTTAAACTGATGAAAAGAAATGTTTTTTGACAGCAAAAGGGTCTTGTAGTTTTATAATGGTGTGGGGCTAAAATTTACTCGCATAGTTTGGATGCACTCTTACCGTCAGAAAGCAATATTGATGTCAGTTATTGATGGTACCAGGCGATTATCATGACTTCATGTGAAAGCATTTCTTTCCTTCTGAAATGGGTGTCTTTACAATGATAACAATGCCCCCTTCTATAGAACACAAGGGGTCAACTGCAGTGTGCTTAGCTGGAGTTTAAACCTGGGGGCTGCCAGTCCACAGAACTGAATTACACTGAGTACATATGTATGTATTGTCTAATGTTGTTTAAATCAGAACTAAGCACCATGATGTTATTATCAAAAGATGCATGGTTTTACCCTCTTTCTTAATGAAACCAAATACCTCTATGATATGGAAATTTATTCCTGCTTTTAACAACAGTTGTGATGGTCGTAAATTCCGACCGGCGTGCCACTGCAACCAGTTTTACATAAACATTAGGGCTGACGATTTTAATGAAATGTTGTGGATTGGCAATCAAACTTAAAACGGGAAAAAGGAAAACCTGACCCGTACGGCAATCTGTGGCCTCTCAACAGCAACAAACTCTAATGGAGGTGGAACCCATAGATTGCATACCTGGATTAGGGTATGAGCGTGACTTTTAATAGCCCCAATGATGTTTCCTTTGATGTTTGAGGAGGGGAGAACAGGCAGCATTCTTAGAAACAATATGATATTGTGCCCAATTCACTTTTTCTCTCTCTTAGACCATAATCTGAACACTAGATATCTGACAGTTTGTACATATGTACTATGCATGTATGGATGTATGTATGCATGCATGTATATGTATATGTTTTTGGGTTTTTTCTGGACTCTTTTCAAGATCTCCTTGCATCTCTCCTGGGTTCACTCATAATTTGATGATGTGGGCCACTTGAGGGGTTGCTAGTGAAAACACAAACGTCAGCAGCTGCCTCTTAGATTGTCTTTTTTTAGGTTTCTTTTTTTTTTTTTTTTTGCTCTGTTCTTTGCACTTCCCCTCACCCTGGGAGGATTTTATTTTTTTTCCCCGGTCAGATTCCACTTCCACAGACACACACACACACACACACACATGCTACACGCACACCACCCAACCCCAGCCCACAGGATCGAGAGCACATCCTGAACAGCCCTGAGAGAAACGTTGCTATGGAAAGAGCTAAGGCAGCAGCCCTGCTGAGGCATTAAATATTAAACGTACTCTTTAACAAAACCAGGGCAACATCAGAGCGATACTCTGAGACTATGAGCGCTTCAGGACTTCTGAGACGCGGCACTGGACCATAGCAGATGTGGGTGGGCTGGAAGCAGAGATGGGGGTGAGAGGCTACGTACGGCCCACAGTGGGCGTACCTATCGTGTGCGTTCAATGAGCGCCTGATTATGAACCAATTAAATTACCTTGCTCACCATAGGAAGCGCATTGTGATTGGTTCACATCTGGCTCAGCGGAATATGAATATCCAATTGTATTTCTTGGCTGGTGTTTCATCATTGTGATTGCCTCCTACATTTTTTGGAGAGCTCAGCACTGCTTCATATTCTTCAGCCTGTGAGCTGAACAGCACAGTCACTGGGTCACACACTTCATGTGTGTAGAGGCACGCTGATTGGCCAGAAGAAATCCAAGACACAGACAAACAATAAGACACAATAAAACCAAATCAAACCCACCAAGACTTCAAGCCTGAAGATACGAGGGATTCAGAGCAACACTCTGGAATGACAGAGCATCTGTTCTCCTTTGCTGGAGTGTGCAGAGCTTTGTTCCAAAGACAGCACAACGAATGGGAGAGAATAAAATATAGTTTCGCTTGCAACGGAAATCACACAGTAAACTCTCAAGTAATTCATTAACATAACTCCCCTGTACACACACACACACACACAGCCATCATTTTATATCTGCACTTTTTTTCTCTAGCGTTTAATAAAGGTTTATGATTGCTTCATTTGCATATGTTTGAATCAGGACGGTTGTTAATGCTGCAGCTTTAAAATAGGGCTTTTATAGCTAATAAAAGTGGTGTTGATTATTCTTGTGTAGTTTAGCTGTCAAACTCAAATGCTAGATTTTGTGTGTGCTTAATGGGCAGCTAAAGGGACCACTCCATTATATCTTTCATAAATCATGAGGCCCTACACACCAGCCAGACCTCTCTGCCCTGCTGCTTCTGGGTGCCTATTTATGTATGGTAATCCAAGAACCCGGACTGATCCGAACCCTTCGGCCCATCAGGCCCTGCACCCTCTCTTCCACTAACACTAGCGCTGAACCTATGTTCTAGGCAAATATCCAAGCCACTACTACAGCGCACAAACCCACGCAGGCTGTCTACCCCCCCCTTCCCTTTAACAGGAGATGACTGCGCAGTTCTCTCTCAGGACAAATCCATGGTGTTTTAGCCAGACGACGCAAAAAGATCAAGACTTTTTTTTTTTGTTAATTTCTTCCTTGGGTATTGTTGTTCCCTCGTCACTGCTCATATGACTCCAGGGTATCCTGACACCGTTGTCTCGCCAGACAATGTAAATTCGGAACCTCTTTCACCTGCTTCAGGCACTTTCTCTCATGCTCTTTTCTTCTCTCCCTCTCTCTTCTCCCCCTGATCTCCTTTGTGTTTTCCGTCTTTGCCTCCCTTTTGAATGACTGCTCATCTGGTTGCTCTCCTTATGCCTTCAAACTGGCACCTACCACACCACTTCAGATTAAAAAAAGAACGTGTGAACCCCTCCATTGTTCAAAACTACTTTAGATTACTACAAGCGTGGGCACGCCCTGTATTCACAGGTTGGAACCCCAGTTCTGCTGGTAGCTGAAAATGACCAGGACTCCATATGGGCAGTCTCCTGCTGCCAGGATCAGGGTGGAGTTAAATTAAACAGGGATCCATGTGCCCCTAGCTCATCCCAATGATGTATCAGGCCCCACAGGTAACCAATTGCCCCATAAGGAACCAATTCTCTCATAATCAGTTACTATCAGTGTGATATATGTCTGCCAACAAAATGTAATGCAATGTAATATGCCTTATTGATTAGTAGCAGTTTTCTCTAGTTTTAAAGGGCCAATATGGTGTTAAACAGGTCATTGTCTCACACGTGAGTGCTTCTGAGCAAACCGCATATTACTTTAACGATTATTTCGAATACATTCCAATTCCACTCGGTTTGTCGTTCATTTAGAGCATTTAGTTATTTTAAAGCTGAGTTTATGCAATTGGTGCAGAAAATTTTCCACTGATTTTGACCTGTGTCAAATAATAATGCGGTGTAAATTCCCATCGTATAAAAACCATTGAATTCACAAAGCAGCTCGGTGTTGGACAGCGCCAACGAAAGTCGGCCACTCCCTGCCTCGGTAAATGAAAAAAGCTTCTATTTGCAATTCTAACATTAACATATTTATATGTTATTCGCGGTCAACAGAAAGAAAAAAGAAACATCCTCCAACATCCCCGCACGCACGCCCCCTTGCTGCGCGTTGAGGGCAGGGGCTCCAAGCGGTGAGACGCGAGTTCACAGTGATGAATTTGGGTTTGTTTTCTCAGCGCGCGCGGCTGTGCTCGAGGCGGTCCCCGGAGTCCGCCCACAGAGTTTTTGCAACACTCGCTTTTTCTTTGATAATCAGGAAGAAAGCATAGCATGAACTGCCTCCGCGGTACCCATCGTGGTCACAACTTTGACCTTTCCAGCAAGGAGCTTTGACTGTGTCCTTTATTTTCCTCCAAGAAGAAAAAAGCTTACTTTATGATCAACGACCTGATGTGCAAACCAAGCGGCGTGCTTAAGACGTGAACCGGGGAGAAGTGAAACGGAATAATAATGCTGTGTTCGTGAGCAAATTCTAGGTCTAAAAAATAAAGCAAACTGCATTCACGGTTCATCACTGGGCTGAAACATTCACATTGCAGATGCAGTATCATGGTTCACGTCTCCCTGTGAGTATTTCTTTAAAAATACTGTCTGCTCCTGTTGCTGCAATAACGGGCTAGCTACAGCAACTAGCTAATTCTAACAAACACACACACACACACCCGTTATTTTACTGGTTAGGGAGATCTTGATGCAATATTTGCAACGGCAACAATTAGTAGCCTACAGGTAATTAGTAGATATCCAGCCTACTATAAAGAATACAGTGAATACAGTTTCCTGCAGGGGCCACTGTTGTCTTTGAAACTTCAAATCCCTGTCCAAAAGTTTTTTTTTTTTTTTTTTTAATCCAAGTCTTATAAGAACCCACATATTAAAGGACATTATCTGTTTGCAAAACAATTATGCAGTCCTCACCTTCAGTATAACTCGTATGGAAAACCAGATGTTCCAATAACCTTATTGCATTGCATTGCTATGATTGAAACAAATGCATACACTATGAGAACTGAATATAGTTGACTTTTAAAAACTGGTGTATTTAAAATCTCTGTCTACTTTATCATAAGAAAAATGAATCAAGCATATTCTGAATTGAGCACAGTCGTTAGGATTTTCTAAAGCATCCTGTTGTGACAAATGTGATCCTTGTGGGCAATGCAAAGTCCAGAGGTGTGCAATAGTTGCAATTGCAGAATTCACGTTTTCCATTTTACCAACACACAAAAACATGCAATATCAAATCTTATTTCTTTTTTGAACATCCAAATTTGAAAATTGCATTATGCTTGTGGCCATTAGTTTCCCATTCACTCGGCCCAAGAACGGCATGAACAATCAATCCCAAACTGTCTTTTTTAACGCTTCTCAATCCCGGTATTGCCGGTCGCAGGGAATACGCGCGTTCGTTCTGCCAATGTTGAATCACCCCAGCTTTATTGGCCTCTTTATTTAATCTGACAGGTTTAATAAGAAACAGCTGAGCGCCGTGCGGTTTGTTACCGGCCGCTGGTTGCCGGCCGTTCGCTGATGGGTTTGGCAGGTACACGTGGAGACCGCACCGCCGCTTCGCCGAGACAAAGCAACTCTTTTATGCCCGCAACCTCTCCACAACGGCTCGTGTGTAAATGTGGAAAAAATAGTGGAAATGAAATACCTTCTACAAACATAAAAAAGGTCAGAGATGACGTGAAAAGGGAAGGCGAGCCCCCCGGTGACTATATCATTAAGTGGGGAAGTTCTATTTGTAGCATTTCTTGTTATTTACACTGTACACTTAAAAAAAATAAAACGACTACCTAAATAAATATGCCTTGGACGAAAATTTATTGCCATTGCAGTAGTATTTTTATATCGTACTGTACATACAACATTTGAGTCAAATTAGTAGACAAATGTAGGAGAACGTTTTTTTCAACAGCTCAAATTTATCTACATATGATTAATTTCAAAGTATGAGTTTAAATAGAATACTGGGCAAAAGGCATGAATACACCCTGGTCAAGCCACCAATCCATTGAAGGGCACACACACCATTCACTCACGCAGTCATACCTATGGCCAATTTAGACTCTATAATTTTCCTAAACGGCATGTCTTTGGACTGTGGGGGGAAGCCCAAGCGGACATGAGGTGAACATTCAAACTTCATATGGAAAGGCTGCTGCCGGGGACCTTCTTCCTGTGAGAAAATAGTGCTCGCACACAGTCTTAGTATTTGCACATGTTGTGTAGTTAAAAATACCTATTTTGTGGCTTCTGACCATTTTCTCAATAAACTTGATATTCACTTGATTAAACATTGCATTAAAACATAGTCATCTATGCCACCATCTCACAGAGTGTCCAGACCACCATCTCAGAGAGCGTCCACACCACCATCTCACAGAGTGTCCACACCACCATCTCACAGAGCGTCCACACACCCAACTCACAGAGCGTCCACACCACCATCTCACAGAGCGTCCAAACCCCCAACTCACAGAGCGTCCACACCACCATCTCACGGAGTGTCCAAACCCCCAACTCACAGAGCGTCCACACCACCATCTCACGGAGTGTCCATACAACCATCTCACAGAGCGTGCAAGCCACTACTTGGTAACTAGGTCTAAAATCACCAATGTTTCCAACCAATATCTTACAGCTCATCCTTATATGTTTCTGTTAAATTACTAGCTAATTTCAACCCTGTCCTACTGCTTTGATTATATCTGTCAGTGGTCCCAAGCTAATACATTGTACCATACAAAATGTACTCTGAGATAATTTGATTTGTGTGATTCTACTCTTTTATTTGGGGTTCATATCAAAATCGAGTCCTTCCTGCATGACACTTATGCGGATACAATCTGATTTGGATGCCTCTCAAAAGTTGTCTTTCCCTCTTTTATAATTCATGTCTAACTCAGTTTAATCAATGTATTTTGTAAGGAGACGGCCTTCATTTGTAGAGCAAAAGCATAGTCATTCAATTGTATGGGAAAAATTTGTTCACTGTCGGGACCACAAAGTATCATTCTCACATTAAATTTAATGATGACTCAGCCATTTTTTTCCACACAAGCTACACTGAAAGAATGACATTGTTTTTCAAACACAAAACATGGAAATGTTTTTTCATCATTATTATTATTATTATTATTGTTTTCCACATTCCCACTGGGCTGGAAATGATGCATGCCTATTGAAATTGTCTGAAATACATTTCAGAAAAGATCAGAAAAGCCATACAAACATAATTGCAAAAGGAAGAAGAGGGTGAATCCTCTACCAGTTCTTAGAATGTGATTTCTGGCATCTGAAACAGAGGGATTAATGTATTGTTTGCGTAAAGAAAGGAACATGTTGTGACGAGCAAAAATCATAAGGGTGTACTCAGATCAGACCAGTGACTGGTTGGGGGGAGAGTGGGTCCCAGATTTGGGGGGGGGGGGGGGGGGGGGCAGTTCTGAAGACACTTCTGTAAGCTATTTCTGTCACTGTGGAAAATTTTGGTCAGGTTTTCTTCTGGACAGTTCTGCGAGTTATGAAAAGAGTCTGCAATAAGGTGGCCTGGGTTTACTGTTGGAGAGCAAGCTTTGGAGGCATTTTACCCAGTTGCCACGCGAGGACATGGAGTTTGTGTGTGGGATGTGGACAAACATTAGCGGGCCATTCCAGGCCAAGGGGGACCTTGCCAAAAGCTCCAGTGTGTGTGCACAGTGGAAGGTGTGCTGGGGTCAGGATCTCTGTAGTACCTACTTGTGTAGTCCTCCGTTTGTACTCCAATGTGAATTTAGGCAGATTGTGAATAAAAAGTCCAGCGGCTGTTCTTTTCCTTCGCTTGTTTAGTGCCTCGAGGAAATATTTTCTTCTCTCTTTTTCAGATGGTAGCAATGGAATGTTATCTGTATATCAATTGAAAAGGTGCTGAAATTAGCTATTTTCGTTTTTTAATTACATATTTTAAGTAATAGTGTAAATGTGCGCTGACTATATTTATCATCCGCTGCCATACTGATCAACTAGTATCTCCAGAAATTTCAGCCATTTTGTTAACAGTTAAAAATCTTCAGGGCAAAACCCTGAGCACTGGCACAATCCAAGATGAATGCACAAACCTACCCTGTGTACATGCAGAGCTTCAATTTTAATGCTGCTGAACATTAACATCTCAGTGAACAGAATCAGCCTGTTGTTCTTAAAACCCAATCCACACTTTATTGCTTTTTTCCCCTTCATAGACTGAGCAGAAACGGAAGGTTTTTTTATTTCAAATTAATAGGAACCATTTTGGGCAGGTTTATTTTGACGGTTCGTACCGCGTGGTCCCCGTCTGTGCCTCATGCCAGGGTGAACAGTGGTGCATCATCTTGATCAAGGGGTTAAGGACAGTGGACTTTTAACAGGTGAAGGTCACAGCTCTGGGTCAATTCCCCAGTGGCATGCATAGTTCCATCACCGAATGCTTGTGTTGCCTTAGCAATGTTCCCAAAGCAATGAGGAAATTAACCCTCATCCTGCTTCAGGACAGCATCCATGTGGTCATTGCGCCCCCCCCCCCCCCCCCCCCCCCCCCCATGTGTTTTGAGAAGGAGCTACATCTGGTGCACATCTGAAAGGCCATGTCTTTCAATGGCTTGTCTCACAAAAATCACTATTTCAATGTAGGGGGGAGAAACAGATTTGTTGTAAAGATTTTTTTTTAAATTGCATGCAATTTGCATTTAATTAGCTAAGGTGCTGAATCTGTGGTAAATAAAACCAAAGCAACACTCATAAAGTTGAAGATACACCTTCACTGGAAAAAAAACAGTTGGTGTCATCATACCTTATATTTCTACAAGTAGCACTGCTACTCTTTGGTTTGTAAATTAGTGTCAATGCAATAAAATAGAATATTTAATTTCTATTATAAAGCATATTTCTGTTCTTGGCATCTTCATCTTATTCTATTTTACATAGAGATGCAATACATCAAGACCTGATTCCTCTTTTCTTTCCCCATTAGAGTTATATGTGCCAAAACTGACAAATTATATGTATACAGGTGACCAGTTCTTCTATGAGATTTCTGTTACTTTGAGTTCATTTGGAGGAAGCACACAATGAATTACATATTAGTCAAGTGAAATAGCATTCTCGGTGCCTGCCAAGTAATGTGCTATGTGTAAAATTGATGAGGAGATTCTCATCTTGATACATTTTTTTGTTCGATGTATGTAAAGGAAACATATTTGGTTCCTGAACTGTGGAGTTGCAAGAACAGCATATTCTGGGGTTCAGGATATGGAGCCACATGGTACCAACCTTCTAGAATTTACTTTGGCTCAAGTGCCCTTTGCATGTGCTGTGGTTTCTCCCCCTTTTTTTGGAGGGGTGGCGGGGTGGGTGGGTAGGGTATTGGGCCAGTTGATTTCTGTTGATTTACAATGACATTCCTCTATTTCCTGCTGATAAATGATGTCTTATACCCACTGTTTTGTACGAAGAAAGACAATTCTCCTTGCACTCTCTTTGCACACCATTCACTAATTTCTGTGCTTTCTTGGACATGGTGTGACACACAGCCAAATTTCCAGTGTTTAATCAACTCCTACAGTTTATATGATTTCAGGAAGGACTTAATATGCTCTGTTAGAGTTGAACATACTTTTGGTTACGTTTTGCTGTGTAAACCTGACCTTCACTTTAATATATAGCACTTGTGTATTTGCCTTCAGGTGATGTGTAAACTTTAGTGTGTACCCTGGTTCCAGATTGCCCAGTTTCAGTCAAGCACACACTGTCAGCTGTAAAAATGTTTCGTGGTTTTTGGTTCCGTGCCCTGTTAAGTGCTCTTAAATGACATACATAAACATAGTGCCATTTGCGGAACTTTCAGATTTACAATGTTAAAAATATCACATTATCATTATAAAAACCAGCACATGCACAGATGATTACTCCCATCCCAGAACTCTAAATGATGTTAAAATAATAATAATTAAAAATATGAAGCGGTATGGAAGAATAAATAAACGGAGAAACCAGTCTTGTATTTCTTTTTCGTAGGTAGTGATTGCAAGCCCGTTTCGTGCCAGCCATATCCACCCATGGCTTGGCCACATGTGTACGCACCAAAGCTCTAAATTGATTCTGCAAAGTCAAATTTAGCAACACCCACCTCTGTTCCTCTATAATGGTGCAATGGCCTTGGGTAGCCCTGAAATTGAATGCATATTTCAAGTAAATTATCTGTATGGCCAGGGTACAGTATCCAAACATCAACAGCGCAAAAGGAATTCATACTCGAAACTGCAAAGCTGAGCTTTCGAAAACTCGAAACATCTCATCTCCAGAGTGCCCACGTTCGAGTTACTCAAATAACAGAATATGTTTATTCTTCTTTCATTCTGTTTTTTTTTCTGACCTAGTTTTGCTTTCTGAAAGAGCAAGTGGAATGTTTTAGAGGCTGATTTCACTTTCATATGTCTACATAAAAAATAAGAATATGCATTAAATAGTACTTCACCTTGTTTGTCTTATTTTCATTGTGCAGGAACCTGTGATTCACTGTCATGTATCCCAACAAAGTAGTTTATATGAAATTTTTTTTTTTTAATTATCTTGCTGTTTACTAAAGGATCCTGAAATGTTTTTATTGTTATTAATTCCATATTATTTATCTTTAAGGCCAAGCAAATGCAATATCCAGAACAAATGATGCAACCACACATTTGAATGTGTTTGTGCGTGCGTGTGTGTGTAGGGGGGTGTTCATATTGTCATTCAAGCCAGCTGTCATCTTTTCTAAAATTTTGAAACCCAATGCACAGTCTAATTAATCACACATTTATGACTGCTCAGTCAGTATCAAAAACCATCATCTAAACTGGTTTCCTTACATTTGGCTTTTCCAGTGGGGTTCTGTGTCTGATTAGTTTTCTTCTGACAAGCTACATTTTGCATTTCTGAAATGGGCCAGCCTGACATTCTATATTATTGTTGGACCACACTGTCCCTGGACTGCAAAGTCACATGTGGACTATTGCAGGAAAATCCAGTCAGAAATATGGCACATTTCTGAAAAAGGTCTAAAGATTACATGACAAAATCTTTGCTCCATAACTCTGAAACATTGCAGCATCACAAGAATTCAGCACAAGAACAACTAGAGACTGAAACAGGCATAATAAAATATGAATAATACAGCCTTATTGTTACTGTACTCACAGAAAAAAACCAAAGAAAAAAGAGAACCTCCCTCAATCACACAGTATGTTGCTGCTAATAAACACTGATAGGGATTGCTGAATACTCTCTTGACGCTTTCTGGTAATTCCCAAAGAAAGTATCCACCGATCACTACCAGCTTCATTTTATTGGTTGTTCCAACCTAAACTCTGATTGGTGGTTTTTTCTTTTTAAGTAAGGTGACATTGCGATGCTTTCATATTGCCCCTGGACTGAAGAGGAAAGAAGGAGGCTTGACAATCACTAAAACAGTGTAGAAACTGAAGTATTTTTTTACATTGTTTCAGGATGGTTCAATTCATTTATATTTGTTAGCACTTTTTGAAGAGAAATTGTCACGAAGGTATTTTCTTGAAATAGGAAATGGGAAAATTAATCTTTCAAGGATTAATTTTTCACTAATTAGCTGCTGAAAGAACATAGAGGTTGCATGACTGGGACTAAGATGCCCCAGCAGTCTTTATGATGGTATTTGTCTAAAGATCCAATTTTGCATAGCACCCAGGTCATGGAGTACTGTTCATAAGAAAAAGTGATGGCAAGATTTCAAATATTAGATCAGCATCACATATTGGCATCCTCTGAATGACAGATGCTCTAAGGGTGTTTGCATATTGCGTCCGTCCGTCCCCCCCCCCCCCCCCCCCCCCCCAATGATACAGGTTTTCCTTATTTACACAGACAGTCAACCAAGGCCAAGTGAACTGTTTGTGGCATTTTGTTCTGCTAAGAACACCACTGGCCTTAGCCAAAAATCACACAACCTCTCTTTCCCTGTAAATTTTGGCTATGCTTTCCCCAGTATTATTAAGCAGCAGCTGGAGCACATTACACAGTGCAGATTTTCTGATAAGTACAGGTATCAGCAGAATTGCTAGGTTAACACTACATCCCTTCGTGCTTCAATACATCTGCACAAACAGCAGGTACGGCTAAGCTGGCGATATGGGATATCCTTCGGGTTATAAAGAATGTTTTCTTTGATAGCGCTAATGAATATGCCTGGCCTGACTGTGCACCCCTTTGAATCGACAAAGCCAGGCAATGAATCAATGCTGCGGAGGTTTTCCCTGTGACCCCAGAGAAAAAAATAAAAAAACTGCTCCTGGCAACCGTAGCCGAAGTGGTGCTTACTCCGCACTAAAAGCACTCGAGAGGAAAAACGCACGAGCCGCGTCACAGCGCATCAGCGCCGAGTGTCGGAAATCGACTTTGCTTCCACCGAGGTTACGCAAACAGGATAGAGTTAACCTCGCAAGCAGCACAGAGCGGCTGTTCCTTGTCCGATATGGCTCAAACTCTGATTAGGCGAAATGAATATTAAACCTAACGGTGTCTCTTTAGGGGTCTCTTGCGAAGTCAAGTTTAGTCTTAACAGGTGGGTTAAACCTAGAAGTTAAGCAATGCAGATTGTTCAAATATAAAATTCAGATCTCTACAAGAAAAGCAGTACAGTGACGTTTTTACTTGACAAATATTTTCAGGTCGATGCATTCTATACTGCGTACGATGTCATGATAGTTTTGGGAATACACAAGTACTTTTACATGTTAATGATTCTGTGTTTTACTGTATACATATCAGTGAAATAAACTGTCACTTTTAAAATATCATTAAGACATTTGACTCTCATAATCAGGAAAGCAGCATGGTTCAGCCAGAAAAATATGCTTTTTAAAGTGACTGCAGTCTTTATAACACAAATGTTATGTTTTGCCAATACTATGGTAACTGTGATAAATGCCTGTGGAGAGTTCAAGCCATGACCCCAGACCATTTGGCATGCTCCACCAAGCTGTGCAATAGAGCGTCATTTAACCTCATTCACACCTGCTTGGGTCCATTCACAGCAGCGCGAGAACAGACCCCAGTGGCCCCAATAATTGTTGAAGGGCTGGATGTCGGAATTTTCTGGATTCCATAGCCATTGTGCCACTAAATGGGCAGCATCTTGAATGTAGAGGACTCTAGAACTGTGCACTCAATGAATGGGAGGGATTCTGGAATCATCCAGGGCAGAGCAAAGGGAATTATGTCATTAGGTGCATTACGCTCCATTATGCAGCAACGGGGGTGTGACGCTGGCATGAAGCTGTCCTATCAGATCGCGCGCTTGGCTGGTAACTGCGGCAGAGGTCTTTGTGGGGATACTGGAGGCCGACAGGAGCAGGGCTCCTACCACACATTTAGGCTCCATGTCCAGCAGGTCCCCCCCCCCCCCATCTACAGCACAGCCCTGTGAATTTTGACAGGGGTCTGACGCATGCCTCCCTCACTCCCCTCGGCAATGCTGTCCGTACTAGCCTGACGCCATCAAGACGGCTCCCCAGTTGATGCACCCTGCACATCGGGTCACCTGTCAGGTTGGGAAAGACTGGACTGCACCCAGACCGTAGACATCAGATCCCACAATATGGACCCAGCACCAACATGTTGCTTTGTGTGACGCCAACAACAATATAATCACTGTGGTTATATGTATTTATATGATTTGTGATGCAATCTCGCTGCAAGGTACAGGAGCAGTGTCTCACTTGAGATTTGAAACTGCCACATTTTGGCTTCAAGTTCAGTCCTTTAACCAGTCTGACGTTTTCTTTTTTCTTTTTTTTTAAACCTGCGCCAGCTGAATTCCTCCCACTCCGTGGCTGGCAGTCCATCAGGACAATGCATTACTGGCTTTACAGTGTGGGCTTGGAGCTCTCCAAAGAGCAACAGAACATTACACCGTCTCACCAAACTAACGAGTCGTGGTGGACCTGGCACTTAGCCAGCTTCAGCCTCTATTGCAATAAATATGCAGGTAATAAAAACCAGCACAGCTGTTTAATGTAGAACCCCTCCCAAAGGACAAGGGTTGCAGGTTCAAGTTGCAAATGGGGCACTTCTACTGTTCCCTTTTCACAACGCCACACGCAAACCACAGCTGCTTCAGCTGCGCAGACGGACAAAGAGCAAAACGGATGCTGTAAGCCCAAAGGAGAATGCAACAAATAAATAGTACAGTAGGGTGTGGTGACAACAGGAAAGAGCACGTCAAATTCAGATTCTCACCAATAGGGCTTTGTCAGGGTGTGTCCGAGAGGATCAAAGTGTAGTGCAGGAATTTTCCCTCCAGCAGGGTTGCATCTTTGCCAGGATATGGGGCACCACATCCAGAGAGAGGAGATTTAAATCAGCACACACACACAATGCTGCCCTTTGTCTGTTCAGTTGGTGTACAGCCAACGAGCGGAGTTAAGTATTTTAACATATGAGGCACACTCTGCGAATATCCTTCCCACTGCATGGACAGCAAATTCATTTTTTTAATCTTTAATCATTATTATTTTTAATATTTCCCGTTTTATTGAAAATTTTGACGGTTGATCCCAGTGCATTAAGTATTGAATGAACCATGGCAAAGAACTAGGGGTAATCTTAGAAACAGGAACTCACAGGCACATGAATCAGCCAAAGCAATTCAGCAAAATTGCATTTACTTATGAACAATAATAAAGGGGAGAAAAAAATGCTTGAAAGTAAAACATTATAAATTCTAAGTCTTTTGCTCACGCCTGTATTTAGTATCAAGGGATGAATTAGGCAAGAAAAAAATCTACTAAATGCTAATATTAGAGCACACATATTGTAGTCATTACTCAATGCAAGGATTTAAAAAAAAAAAAAAAACATCTTATTTGAGGGCATTCTGTAACACGGGTGATGTGGAAATAGGTCATTATGAGATGAGGACCCTTTTGAATCAACTGGCCACTGACTGAACTTGAATTCCAAGGTAAGACTGTCGGAATCCCACAATGATGGAGCCAGTCAGGATTTTAACCAATCATAACACATTCCCGTAGCAAACAACACTTTCATGGGTCAAGATCAGTCCATCATTGATAGAGGATGCAGTTGCAAAATATTCACATTGGACATAGGACAATGAGCACAAATGTTTTTAAAAGAAACTTTATTGCATATGAAACAAAGCTTTTCTAATCAAGTGAGGTAGTACTGTCCATAGTACATGTGACTAATTGCAGAGACCAAAGGGAAACAGATTTCTCCTGATATTTTATGAAACAGCAGAAGCCTACAAGGTGAATGAATACATTTTCCAGTTTCAAGCACAATACATTTTTAATTTAAAATAACATTTTCCACTAATATGATAAATTATAATTTCCATTATTATATGATGACTAATGCTCATACAGATCATTTTACTACTGTCCGATGGTGAAGGTGTGCGCTTTATTAATGCTCCCTCTGAATAACTTTCCTGTAGAACTGTAGTTCCTGGCCTGCCAGGCTTTTAAAGTAACAGATTCTGTAGAAGTCTGTTCTGAAATACATCACAAGAGTTAGCAGCAAATTTGTACAGAATAATACTTATAAAAATACATATAAAAATAAAGATATAATAACTTCCATTTCTTAAAGTTATGAAACAAATCCTAAATTCTGTCACATGCTGAAGCACTTTTTCAGGAACACAGGTATCTCTGAACAGGTAGAGTTTTGTGACAGGTTGGCCACTATGAAGGAAACCTTTCTTTAAGTGCTTAAATGTACAATTAAGATTATTGACTTTCAGCAAATAATTTTTTGCAAACCAGACACAGGCCACATGCTCATTAAACAAAACAGATAACATTATTTACAAAATGGAATGTTATGTACATAAAATTTACAAAGTTCACAATATTTCACAAGCTCTGGCTGGTTGGAAAAGGGCAAATGGCCGTGAACAGAGTAACTTCCCATATTTTCTGACCTGTAGTCTATAATTGTCAAGTTTCTTCCCTGGCGTTGTTGAATGTACATGATTAAATCAATAATGGGTCCTGATTTCAGTGCAGCATGGTCAGAAATGTATGGAAAAGCAGGCAGTACAATGAGCACCTCTTCAAGGGGTCCATGCAATGCAGGGGTCCTTGCGGCTCGAGTTCAAATGACCGCAAAGACTCGGAACGCTTTGCCCACCGAAGGATTCCGTATGCTGAGGGGAAGAATGAGAGCTAAGATTAGCCACATCTGCACAATGTCCCAGCAAACTGTAGCACATTACACACAAAGCACGTGAACTACATTCTTCAAACGATGTTCAGCATGCGTCATCAGCATCAGTCAACCAATCAATCAATCAATCAATGAAAATGGATTTATTGCATTGTATACTCTTGTATTGTCTTAAAGCACTGGACAAAGTAGTGGGTTTTCCATGGGGAAAAGGAAGAAAACAGAAATGCTAAAGGGACAAATAGGGTAAACAGGAAAATTCCCTGACCTGAATGGGGAATTTTAGAGACATTCCTGGAAAAGTCTACTCAAAACAAACCAGGGAAATGAAACAAGTGACAGCCTTTAAATGATTATCCCTCCCAGTGTGGGACTACTCCATGACCGCTTGTCTGTACCTCTCCGAGGAGACCCCGTTCTGGTGAGTGGAAATGTACTGTCTCCTCCTGTCCACAGGCATGACATCCAAGTATCCCCCTGAGTCATTCTGTACGACCCCTGCATGGATGGCTGACCGGCAGATGCTGGATTTCTGTTCAACAAACACAGGAAGTTAAACAGTGTGTGTGTCTGTGCATGTGTGTGTGTGTGTGTGTGTGTGTGTGTTGGTGTGTTGGTGGGGGAGTTGGGGGTGGGGTTAACTAAGGTCCAAGCAAAAATAATCCTAATACCAATTCTACTATGGCAACAGTAACTAGGCATCTTTCTTACAAGGATGCACTTGAAGGGACACGCTCGAAAGCAAATTGTGCACTGTTATTTCCCACAGAAGCCAATTTAAAAAAGAGCATATAACAAATGATCTCTTCGCATCATTTTAATATGAATAAATGGACACTGTTTTTAGCTGCTTTGCTGGCAAGTTAAAGTCTTAGTTATGCACAGACAAATGATTTCTCCTGCACCAGTCTTCTAAGTCGGATATAACAACCTGTCATCGCTGCCTGTCAGAGGAGAAACTACAATGAAAATAAGCTTCCGAAACATGAATCACTTTTAAAAGGAGTCACTGTTTATGTTCTTAAATGTCACTGTAAGGCACCTCGAAGGCTGCACTCCGTGTAATTGTGATTGGTTATTCACATCAATTCATTTGGGCCAGACGTCCTTATTCAGGCTGATGTTCTGTACCATCCATTACATTACAGGCATTTAGCAGACGCTCTCCATCCCGTATTCATCTGGACACTTACCGAAGCAGAATTGTTTAGAAACATGTAGAAATGGATAGAGATTAACTTGAAAATCCTTAATATTTCTGCACATTACAAGGACCTTCTTTTTGTCCTTTTTATTTTTTCAACTGCAAGTTTATTCTTCACTCCAGAGGCCCTGACACTTTTCCGTGGATTTACTGAGGCAATTTCAGGTTAAACTCTTTAGCCCGAGGGTACAACCGCAGTGCCCCCACCTGGGATTCAAGCCTCCTTTCCACGGTCCCACAACCTCCTTTTCACAATTTCTGTGAAACCTTTTTGCTTCTACATCCTGCTGAAACCTCTGACAGTCACTCACTCTCTCCCACAGAGCTAGGCGTTTAGCCTGACAGGTTCCGCCCCTGGGGGCTGCGCTACAGCCGGGCGTGGCAGAAGAGAAGACCCAGACGGGGAGCTGCGGCGCGCAGGACAAAAGGCTGTCACCGAGAGCCGTTAGTCCTACCGCTGAAAGGAAAGCTAATGCGGGCTTGCATCTATAAAAGAGGACCTGACACGTACGCTTTGAGGAAGGGGCTCCGGTGTACTCTGTTCTCGTGGGAAAGCAGATTCCCGCCGTATTATCCCCGCCCGCCGCCGTTGTTGTTCTATGAGCCCCCCCCCCCCCCCCCCCCCCCCCCCCCCCACACCCCTTCTGACCTGATCTGTGGAGGTCACGCCCTTTCGGAATGTTTGCACAGTGCAGGAGCACGAACCCCGCAAGTTCTCACAAAGGACTGTGGGACGTCTCTCTGCACCGCAGAGACATTAATTATTATATTACATTATGTATAATAATTATTAAGGGTGCTACTTCAGTGTAAATTGCCTGGGTTGTTACGTATTATTTTCCAAGATTAAATATAGACTGTATTATAATTACTGATAAACATGCAACATTCCATATGTTGCAGATTATTAAATTATGCTGGATGCTGCATTGTAAATGTAAATTCTGGGCCAATATCATGCCCTAGGACTTCCAGTTCCAGCCTCACAGTTTAATCAGCAGTGCTTTACATTTTGCTTTCTTAAAATCAAAACATCATTAAGTAATGCTTTGATGTCTCAGCCGGGGGTACTTGATTATTCCTGGGGGTCTACAGCTTTCATAAAAGAGGGAACTGATTAGTCAGTGGATTAATTCATCACTTCAGTAGCTAACCTATCCAAACCAACATAAATACAGACAAAACATGTTTTTGAACAATAGGCTTAATTCAGTTTGCAGTCATTCAGTTTGCATTTGCGCTTACGTCAGAATAAACTCGAGTTCCGATGACTCTAGAGTGTTGGGAGGTCATCTGGAGACAGTTTCGGGGACAGTATAGCCTGGAATAGAAGCACAGCAGTCATATGTCATAGCACCATAATAGTTATATTCCAAAAATGCAATAGCAGCAGTATAACAGTATCATAACAATGTCATAGCAGCATTACTGATGTGTTCTATAAATGCCATAGCAGCATCATAACAGTATCAAAACAATGCCACAGCTACACCACAGTAGTGTTTCTTAAACATCAAAGTCACAGTAGTATCATTACAATAACACGGCAGCAACCACTTATAATCATTATGAAAATAAAATAAGGCTCCTGCAGAATTGAAAATAAAGAAAACCAGGGTTTACCTTGGACAGTGCCTGACCGGCTTTTTGAAGGGGCACAACTGTGCAACGGTGGTTTCGCACGTGATGGCTTTCACTGCATGGATAAGCATAAGGGCAGAACAGTAACTACTGAGAACATTAGGCGATATGTTTGTGTCTGTGATGCCTGGAAACCTTAAAAAAAACACTAACCTGGTACTTTTGACACAGTGAAGGAATTTGCACTCTCTGATTTTCTGTTGAAGGAAGTTAACAATGCTTTTACAATCATTACTGTAATCACAGTAAATTTGTCATAAGCCTGTTGACCATTGATTACCATATTACGCGAACATAGTTGATAGTCACTTGCACTGTCCACAGAACTAGTCAAGACTACAGCATATGCATACAAATACACAGCAATTAATCACGGTTCTGGCGTAATATCAGTTGCAGAAAGGCTTTACTTTCACAGAGTTTGACATTGAACATGGCATTCGCTACCGGGTGCTATAAAATGAGAGATATAAATACACTTACCCCAGAGTCTGAACCCCGTTCTTGTTGGACTTCGTAAAGTGTTCCTTTCTTCCTACTCTTGTGATGTCCAGCCACCCTCCTTCATTATCCACAATCCCTGCATGTATACCAGCTCCGCAAATACTGGATTGCTGTGGGAAGAGGAAGGGGTTAGGGTATGAAACTCCATTACCCAGGAAATGACTACATGCACAGCTCCCTGCCAATCAGACGAGCTCTGTATGTGACTAGCCTAACAACAGCTTTATCCTGACAGATATTGATACTACTGCAGAAACCAGCCCAAGGTAGTTACTTCAAAACTACTGAGGAAAAGTCATGTACATTTAAAGTGGGCTTACCATGTCATAGTATGCACTTCCTATTACTTTCATTCTGCTCTGTAGGCAGCCAGCAGGGCACTCATATCTGTTGAAAAGATAGCAAGATAGTATTGGAATAAGCAGCACATAAACTAACAATGCGAAACAAAATCATCCAACACAAACGTAGGCCATATAAAAATGAATGTACAGAAAATGACTCTGATACTGTAGGATATTCACCAGTCAGTTGACAAACCTACAGCGAATGAAAGACTCATTCATATCAGTATGTTTTCTTATGTTCTAAAAATAAACATGCAAATATTACTTTATTAACATGTTATTAATAATTTATAAAGCCTGTTGTAGAGTGTATTTAACTTGGTACAGAATGTTATTTGACATTTGTAACTGCTCATGAAGGCCTCTTTGTTTACCTATTGCAAACCCATAAGAGTAAACAATGCAGTGTACGTTCTTGCAAAAAAGTATTGGATACAATGCAAATTTTAAAAAATAAAACATTTGTTCTTCATAAATTTGGCACCCAATGTGGGGCTGAACATGTCCAGTCCCACACTGGTCTGGAATGTCTGATTGTCTGCCACAACAGCAGCAAATCCTGCTGCAACTCCGGTAGAGTGCAGGCAGTTGTGGTGTGGTTCTCCTCCAAAACATGTGGTGTCACCAGCTGCTTCTTTTCATACCGCAGATACAAAAGCCAAGCTCATACAGAGTGGAACCGGAGAACAAAAATTCACACGCAGCTCTTTGACATGCAGTCCATGAGCCCCCGATCGACCAGCGGGGATCACTGGAGAGAGTTGAAAGACGGACCCCAAACCGACTGAACTGTCCCACAGCCCCATACAAATGTGCAGCAATAGTGAACCGGCATGGTCCGGATTAGATCCGAGACCGAATGAACCACCCAGCAGCCAGAAAATTTTCCAACTTAACAACAACATACAGGCAGAAAGAAATGCCCCTCCAACTAGCCGTGGCTCAACCGTACCTGTTACACGTCGTTCCTTTGCATTTATCGCGCAGTTTCGCCTCGCAGGTCACCTGTTGAGCTGAGAGAAACAAAAGGCCGTTTAAGAAGCCCAGAACCGCGGCTCTGGAGTTGCTGTTGATTGATAACGGTAAAGAATGCCACTCTGTGAAGTTTAACAGCGGGTGAGATCCTCTGGCAGCGCTTCCAGAACAAACAGAGGGATCCCACCCCCGGCGTAGTCACGGCCTGGCCATGCCTGCGTTCGGCGCTGCCCCTGCCTGCCCCCCTCTCCCCGTCGCCCCCCCCCCCTGCCCCCCTCCCTCCCTCGTCGCAGGAAGCCGTTTAAAAGCAGCCAAGGTCCCAGAGCACCCTGAGTAAACACGGGCCGAGAGCAGCTCTGTGAAAACAGAGAGCAGAAAAACCTCCCGGCCAGCCAGCAGGACCCGCGCGTCATTAGGAGAAACAGAAACTGCACCGGTGGAACCCGTCCCCCCGGCAGAACCCCCCGACACGACTTTAAACAAACAAATCCCTCTCCTCAAAGACAGAGCCTACACAGCCTCCAGCAGAATTTGAAATGCCTCTCTATCTGTCCATACATGTATGCATTCTGGATGGATGGATGGATGGATGGATGGATGGATAAATAATCGATGGTAGCTTGGTAGATTGACTGATTGATTGACAGACTGATTGATTGGTGGATGAAGGCTGAGGTGAGTTCTCCCTCTTTGTTGTAAAATACTATGAGCTCATGCAATGAAAGGCGTTATATAAATCCATTCAAATTAATTGAGTGAATGCCTGAATTCATGAATAGATTATTCCAATCAGTGAGTACATTTATTTTGTATGCAGCTTTGAGTAAGTTTGCTTCTCTCCACAGGAGATGAAGCAGTTTATTTGTCTTTGGTTCAACTCAGGTCTTAATGACTGCAATGTAATGCACCACAACTCGATGTAAAACACCCTGAACCCTGTAAATGTCTGATCCTGACGCAGTCTGTACCATAAAATGAAATTCGGTGATTGATGTCACAAAGGTAAAATTGATTCTCACACATCTGCCTGGTGCTGACCACCTCCTTCCTCTCGGCACGGTCCTTCGGAGGCGCGGTTGGGGAATGTGCCCCCAGTCGAGGCTCTGGGGTCCTGGGCACTTCAGGCTCGATGTAGTTGGTTTCTTCCGCTTCGGGGGGGTGGTAGTGCCTCCCCATCCCATCGTCTGTAAACACATAAGAAAGGTTTGCGTGATGAAAGACGACCACCCCCGCAGATGTGATTTAACCCGGGAGGAATATGTTTTGTTACTTACTGCTATTACTTATGTAATGGTCATATGACAAAAAATAATAAAGATACAATGTTCTAAAAATTCTCACGCAAAGAAAGGAGTTGCAATTATTGCATGCGTCAGGAAATTAGATCGCCTAATTTACATAATCTCCCCCATTTTAGCATGTTCACCCCAGGTATACGTATGCAATAACTATGCCTCAAAACAAGTCACAGAGTGATGTTACCCCCGTAAAATACATCGTAATAGCAATTTCAACCCATTGCGACAGTTTAGTAAATACGACATAGATATTGTGGGCTTGCAGCAGCTGCTTTTGCACGGGAGAAAGCATTTGCAATCTTTTAGCAAATCTGGCCCTCGGTGCTTAGTTTATATGAGAGTAATAGGGAACACATGTACTATATCAGAGTAAATTGAATGTGAACAAAGTTGATTTAGTTCTTTGCATTTCCATGCGCATCTGAAAGCTTTGCTGCGCTTCACTGCTTGTTTCCTTCTCAGGTGTGGCTACTGAAAATGGGGTCATTGCTGTCTTACTGTAGATAGCCACAGAGTTTGCGGGTCACATGATCAATGGAGGATTGTTGTTTCTTTGCACAAAAACCTACCTCTGTAGCAGAGATTGTCCCTGCAGCGCCCTCCGTAACTAGGGGGGCAGGCAGAGCAGGGGCTGCCATGCTTGTAGGGGGCGTGGCCCCACCAGTTGCCCCTGTACATTCCCAAAATCCAAAAAAAGAAACAAGGAAAGTGGGGTCAGAGTCAAAGCTGAAATTTAGGCACTGGGTGACAGCTTTGAATAATAAACATCAACAGTTTATATTACCACTGCAACATTCTGTAAAAGAAGCAAGTTGTGCAATTCATGAAATAAAATGAAGTGCTTCATTTACATCCAGGCCACAACATGTTATGTTGTTATACTGAATTCCAGACCTGGTTGAGTACTGTGAACTGCCACTTCATGTTTTCCAGTACTTATAAGAGGTTTGGGAAAAGATTGCACACATTACAGATTTAAAACTAAATTCACCCTTAAATTTGACTCACAATTATATGCAAGAGTTATAGTGTTTTCCTGCTAGAATTAATTTCCATGATGGCTAAACTAGTGCAGGTGAGGAAAAATGTGCAAACACCTGCATTTACTTTCAGTGTTGATAGAATCAGGGCTACGTCTGAAAGGTAGGCCAGCTGTGATTTTAATAAGAGAGATTAAATGAAAGGGTTCCTTACGGAGGGGAGTAGTTGCACACCAGGTAGACGGCTTTGGCCCAAATCATCCCCCAGACATTCATGTTGTAGCAGACATTGATGGCGCAGCCAATGCGGTTGCTAGTGGCCCAGACCAACTGCACAAACATGACGTTCACTTACTTCGGGGTGCCATTAAATGAGCACAGGTGCTTTGCTTCAGCTAATTCCCCCCCAGCCATTTACTTAACAAAAAACAAGCAATAGCTTACTGCTCGTTCAACCAACCAAATTTTGCAAGCAGATGAAAAAAATGTACTCCCACACATAAAATCTCTTTCTGTCTTCTCTCTTTATTGTCACACACACATATGCAAATAGAATGCAATAAACACCATATCAATAAAGTTAGAAAATAAAGCCTATGTCATACATTTCTCAGGTGTTTCCATGCATAAATCTTTTGAAAACATTGTGCAGCTTTTTTCCTTTTTTTTTTTGTACATGAAACTTTAGGAGCTACATGAGTCACTTGCTTTGAAATATGTTGTGTTCAGGTGGATTCCGGAGTAAAACGTGAAGTCGGAGAAGAACGTGTTTACCTGAGTGTAGTGAGTGCACACTGGCCCATGGCAGCGGTAGGGGCAGTAAGGGTCACACTCTTGCGGATAGGGGAAGGAGAAGTCTCTGACTTCGTCGTACCAGGCCTGAACGTGGAACGTGGGCGGGCGGTCTCTGAAACAAGAAACATTCGCAACGGGTGTTCAGTGTACAATCAGGGAGAAGGTCAGGGGTCAGCATACCGCTCATTGACAGTTCAAGACACTTCCATAATTGTAATACCTCTGGTTTCTATGGTACAAAACTGTATTTATCTATGAGATTTATCTTCATCATAATAAATCATCAAAAAAAAAAACAGTAACAATACAATCATGATAGACATAAGTCCATTTATCGTAATAATGGCAACACCAACAACAGTAATACAGTAATAATGATATGAAGAAAAATAGTAATAAGAAGACTCTAAGTAGAAAAAGAAGAAGAAGAAGAAGAAGTAGAAGAAGAAGAAGGAGGAGAAAGAGAAGGTGAAGAAGAAGAAGAAGAAGAAGAAGAAAAGGAGGATGAGGGAAAGGAGGAGGAGGAGGAGGAGAAAGAGACGGTGACGAATAAAGAAGAGCAGGAGGAGGAGAAGGAGAAGAAGAAGAAGAAGAAGAAGAAGAATACCTGCCCCAGTGAGCGCCCAGGTTCTGTCCTATCTGTGACAGTAGGCTGGCCGGCCCGTGTTCCCACCGACACTCGTCGGCCCAGGCCTCCGCACTCCTCTCCAGCTCTGAGTCCCACACCTGCAGCACAGCCACGAAAACACACCTGCCGTTACACTGCCTGCACACACACTGCTCCTACACAGCGTTTCTACACACACACACTGCACCTACACAGCATTTCTACACACACACACACTGCTCCTACACTGCGTTTCTACACACACACACACTGCTCCTACACAGCATTTCCACACACACACTGCACCTACACAGCATTTCCACACACACACTGCTCCTACACAGCATTTCCACACACACACTGCTCCTACACAGCGTTTCTACACACACACACACACACTGCTCTTACACAGCGTTTCTACACACACTGCGCCTACACAGCGTTTCTACACACACACACTGCTCCTACACAGCGTTTCCACACACACACTGCTCCTACACTGCGTTTCTACACACACACACTGCTCCTACACAGCGTTTCTACACACACACACACACACTGCTCTTACACAGCGTTTCTACACACACTGCGCCTACACAGCGTTTCTACACACACACACTGCTCCTACACAGCGTTTCCACACACACACTGCTCCTACACTGCGTTTCTACACACACACACTGCACCTACACAGCATTTCCACACACACACTGCGCCTACACAGCGTTTCCACACAAACACACACACACACACACACACTGCTCCTACACAGCATTTCTACACACATACACACAACGGGTTCAGTTTCATCCAAGCCCTTAATTATAGAACTGAACTCACAATCAAGGTAAATGAATTAAATTATGAATGAAATGAAATTGTGAAATTATAGACCCAACGCAGTTATCATTTCCCCATTCAGGAACGCCGCAGGCTCTGCAGTACAGTACGGACTGGCCTGCACAAGAGTTAGAAGGGTGTTAGATTTGAAAAAGTACCTCCTGACTTCCTGTAAAGCTTAGCTTGTGTAAGTCATGGCTAAAATTATAAAAATAATTTAATGTAATGTCTTTTTACAAAAATTGCGCAGTCAAATAATTTCAAGGAATTACTCAGGTCTATGCTGCGAATTCTGTCTCTGTCCATTGTTTTTTATTTTACATTTCACATGGTGCAGTCCATAGCCAGGACAACACTTAACCCTTATGCTAATTCCTCCATGTGGACGGGGATTACATTCCCCACCTTCACAATTGCTGTACTGTGATCCCATCTCTATGTGTAGCCCTGTCTGAACAAAAAATGCACAAGGAGGGAAGACCCTCTGCTCTCCTTTAAAAAAGAAAAAAAAACTCAAAATAGCCTCGCAAATCAATGTCTTAGGCCTGATAGCACATCTGGTGATGGCTTGTGCGCAGGACTGAGATAATGTATGTGCAAGGACAGAGCAGTCACATGCAGGGGATGATTTTCACTCTTAATCAGAGCACAGTTCAAGGCAAGCCTCACCTCATCAGTGAAAGACTGTGCGTATTTATCTCAGAGAAGCACATGGTTGTCACTGGGTGTTATGTAAGGCTGACTGGACACAGTGCTGGCAAAGCTGTACCCATACCAATTTTCTGACAGGCACAGAACAGCTAACGCCGGTCACAGTGGTTGCATCTGGAACAGTGCCGCAGATCGCTCTAATACATTCTGTATGAATGGAGCGTGAACACTTAGATAAGCCAAAAGAAAATGATCGTGCTAAACATTTCTCGGCAGCAAACTTCTATATATCTACAGACTCTCTTTGTTATTTATTTGCTACCGGAGCAAATTTCAGTGTCGCTCATTAATTCTAAGCATTTAGGAACGCTCCATCCTACCCGATAAAGCTGAGAGTGTGCTGTTAAACCAAGTTGAAACCACTAGTCCATTTGCACAACATTGCGATTATTATTTCCAACAAAGGGGGCAAAATTACAACAGACAAATGCGCTTTGAGGAGCTTTTTTTTTCTTTTTTTCTCTTTTTTTTTTTGCTGCTTTGCCAATACTGCTGTGAAATCGTTCTCATTTTTAAAGAATGGAGCCAGTGTGTTTCTGTTGGGTATTGGGTTCCGCCTCATTTTCCCTGGAGAAGGAGGTTATTTAACAGAATGCAAACGGGTGCTGAGCTGCCCCTCTCTAATGTGTTCCATGTGTCTCCCGAGCATTCCACTCCACCGGGCTCCTGTTCCACCTTTCCTACGAGGTCACCCCCCAGCTAAAGTTCACCTACCATCAACCACTCTATTGTGTTACCTGCTTCCTACAATTGCTTTATAGGGTATTTTTGTAAAGGCTTCAGACTAGTTTTTTTTTGTTTTGTTTTACATTTGCCATACAGTTTGTACTAGATGCAGTGCATTACATTTAGAATTAGTTTATCAAAGAGGGATAGATACTTTAAACTTTAGTGAAATAATATGAACCATATGTCATGTCATTCAGGTCAGTGTATGAAATATGAGTGCATATACTTGTGTATATTTCTCTCTCTTAAAATGAATAATAAGTGCTTCTGTATATACACTATATGACCAAAAGTATCTGAACACTGTTTTTAGTGGTTTGGGCTAGGCCTCTTAGTAGCAGTGAAGGCAAATTTTAATGCTACAGCATACAATCACATTATAGACGATGCTGTGCTTCCCCAACAGTTTGGGGGAGGCCCTTTCCTGTTTCAGAATGGCAATCCCCCGGGCCCACAGCAAGGTCCATGTAGAAATGGTTTTGTCGAGAACAGTGTGGAAGAACTTGACTGGCCTGCACAGAGCCCTGACCTCAACCCCATCAAACACCTCTGGGACCAGTTGGAAAGCCAAGAGCAAGCCAGGCCTAATCACCCAATCAGTGCCCGACCTCACCAACGCACTTCTGGCTGAATGGAAGCAAATCTAGTATAAAGCCTTCCCAGAATGGTGGAGGTTGTTATAGCAGCAAAGGGTGGACCAACACAATATTAATGCCCACAATTTTGAATGAGATGTTGCATGTCAGGTGTCCACATACTTTTGGCCATGTAATGTATGCGGCGTGCATGTGAGTGCTTGTATTTTGAGGAGAAGGTGATTTTCTACTCTGCTTGTACGCTATTGTGAGTCACGCATAAAGACCGGTATCTTCAGAAGCCTGTGAGAATTGAGGATTAGTCGAGGGAAATGGAGGGAAGAATCAGAGTAGCAGGCATTCAGCACCTTTTATGGGGTTCACTGAGGCCACTAGCATTCAATCAAAGACATGAGAATGCAGATGTGTACAGCTCTTTTTTCCCTTTTTCAAATGTGTGTGTGTGTGTGTGTGTGCTCACATGTGCATGGGTGTGTGCATGTGCGCGCATTTGCGTTTGTGTGTGTGTGTGTGTGTATGTGTGTACACATGTCTGTATGCGCACGCACGTGTGTGTGTATCCGTGTGTGTGTTTGTATAGCCTTGAACTTGTGCAGAGTTTGCGCTGCTCGGGATCTGGGAGGTTTTGGAATTCTTGGATGTTAGTGTTACTCTGCTGTCAAAGCCCCCTTTCCTTCCCTGACCTCTGGCACTGTTCTAACGCCGCTGCTCGGCGATGCCTGTCCTGAGAAGAACACACATCTGTCTTAGTTGGGCGCACCACATCACAGCAAGAAAAGCAAAGGTTACACGCTTACAGCGATTTCGGTGCAAATACAGGAAAGACCTTGAGCTAGGGGTCCCACTGCCCATGTACTGGAGATACGCAGGCTCTGCTGATTTCTCTGTTCAACTTAAAATGAGCAGCAGTTTTAGATCAGAACAAGCAGGTGAGGTGTGTAATTACTTCATTAGGAGCTGAACAACAAAAGTCAGCATGCCGTGTGCGGCTTAACCCCGGCATTATGCAAACATTCACCTGGCCCCTTCATTTGTCATATAAGGTTCATGTGGCAGCTGTTGCTAATGCATTTAATCAGCTTTATTAATATGCAACAAGTCAAATGTGAAATTATTGCTGCACAGGTATCCCTGGATGAGGGCATCTCTGTGCGAAACGGTAATGAGAGACAGTGTGGATTTGGCATGTAGAGTACTCTGACTCTGGGGGAAGCTCTGCACTGTGTGTTTGCCTGAATGCCCACCCGGAATTCAGTCCCTCTGGCTTCACATCAAGAACCGCCCTCTATCATGGTGTGACACCGCGACTTCAAACGTTCGCACCCGTCTGTTTGCATATCTGAATCAACAACCGGCTTGCGCTGGAATCCCTTTTGTCACCTCCTTTGACCGCGAGGTTGAACCCAGTACAGCGGATTCACACTGGACCTATGCTGGTGATGCTAACAGCTCCAAAAATTACCAAAAAAAATTTGGGCCTTGAACAATTTGTTTGTAATGATTGATACATTTGTGCAGGGTACCCATGTATTGGTAAGCCTAATTACAGGACAGGTCTGTCTTGGGCTGGCCAGCGAACACCGATTGGACCTCTACCTTTGTAGAGAAATCACCAAGCAGTTACCAAGCAACAAGAAAGAAATCACACCAAGCTGGGACATCACAAATCGGAGAGAAGGTCGCACAGCAACAGCGAGGGCTAGGTGGAAAACACCGTCAACCACGATGGAATCCAAAACTTTTTTTAAACATCTTTTTATGTGCTACTTTTATCTTTTCTCACACAACTGGAACTCCAGAGGTTGTTTGCAGGCCTGTCCCATCAAACGCGATGTCCTTCGTCAGTTCGGGAGGGCGTGCACACGAACACGTGTGTCCAGTGAAAGGCATGCGCCCGTCCCCCTGCTTCTGTTTTCTTTCCCAAGGAGCAAAGACCTGGGTTGGCCAGAGGTGGCGCTACTGAGTGGCGAGGTGGAATAAGCCTGCCAATTGACATCCATCATCCCTGGGTGATGCTGTGGCCAATCGTGTGTCAGCCTGGGACTCCCAGGCGCAGCATCCATCAGTGCAGACAGGAATCAACTCGCCGACCCTGGATATTGGATACCGTCGAGGCAGCAAGATCACACTTTCACTGCGACAGTGAAATATCATACCCATGAAAACGGAGACTGACGCCCACGTCGCCGTACCCTGCCCCCCATTTGCACAGAAAAGAGGAATAATCTCTCCGCCGTAGCACATATATCCTGAAATGACCCTATCTCTTTCCTCTGATGCCTCCATTCTGGCTCTCCAGTTACACACAGTTCCACACGGTTCTTATGGGCACCCCTCACGGCAAAAAAAAAAAAAAAAAAAGGGAGCTTGTTTCTGGTGGCTCTTTGCTGCTCAAGCAGTTTTCACATGAGGTATGTTTCATCTGGAGCCAAAAAAAAGATGCTGCAATGCTGCTTTGCACATCATAGTTCAACACGGTTAAATAACACTATGCCTCAGCAAAACACTCACTCTGCATGCACACATGCAAAAAAAGAAAAAATACAGATTCTAAATAAATTCTCGTATCCGTTTGGCTCTGTTTATTGAGGAATGCAAACAGACTATTCAGGTAGGGAGCCATGCAATCAGACCCTGAAAAGCCATGAACTGTGAAAAAGAAAAAAACTTGAAGAATTCATTTTTCTGACTCCGATGTGACTCAGCTTGTAAGGGTGCATAAAAGGGCTTATTTGAATTAATTTGTTTTCTGATTGAATTTGTTTCTAGCAATATTTTATAAAGGCAAAAAAGCATGCTCTTTCATTAGGCGATGGATCGAAGCGGTCGAATGCGCCAGCCTATCAATGAAGGCAGCAGCTTCAGTACATAGCTGTATAATTGTGGATGCAATGTAAATGCCATGTCCAAAGGTTGTGTAAGTTGCTCTGGGTAACAGCATCTGCTCAATGACTGTAATGTAATGTAATGTAATGTAATGAAAACATTTTACTCATAGGCTGTTTGTTGCTAGTGGCACCTGCCTGCTGATTTTTTTATAATGTACATTGTTCCAGGCGGTAAGCAGCCTAAAGCACATTATAGTGTTAGCTAGAGGAATCTCATTTACCCTAAAGTTTGAGTGCTTGCAAATTTCCATATGAACATTAGTTGTAGCTAAGAAACATATGTTTCTGTCTTTAGATAGCTATATAAATTGGGGGGAGGGGCATTAAAAATAGTTAAAAAACATTTAATTTGTTTGTTGTAGTTTATGAATGCTCTATTTTCAAGTTCCTACCTGACTGTGTATTGTCCTTTAAATGAGGGTGGGGTGGTGGGGTTCAGTTCATCATTAATGTATTGTCTACAGTAGGCCTGTATCTAGCTACTTTACTGTCTAAAAGAATTTATCTACATTTATTGTTTTGTTTGTGAATACAGTGATAGTTTTTTTTAATTACATCTAAGTTCATTCATTAAGAAAAAAAAAGATGTAAATGTCACTTTGAAGCTTCAAATGACCAGCAAGTGCAGTCTGAGTGAAATTAAGTTGTAAAAAAACCTATTTGTCCATATTTCCCAGTCATTCCCAGTGTATGCCACATGTCCAGGCTCTATCAAAATACAGATATACAGACACAAATACATACAGATAGCGACTTTGCTGCACACCCCTAGTGCATAGGGATTTTTTTAAATGCAATTCTTGCTTAAATTCCTAACTCTAAGCTAAGATTAAAGCACTGGGGCAGTTATATTGAATGCTCCCGTGAGTGTCATGTACATGCAGTTAGTTATTCGATGCGTGACTATTGTCAGGAATGACATAAAATGAAAACTAAACTGCTGGGAACCATTTTGACACATCTTTTGGTCTCTGTTTCTCCATAGTACTGTTCTCACTAGATGCATGCACGGAATATATATAAAATTGACTATGTCCATTAAAGATGTACATGCAATACATGTTCAAGTCTTCTGAACAAACCCAAGATTAAGTTTGTTCTTCATTACAAGTTTTTTTTATATTACTACAGACAAATGCCCTGTAAGACCCTGTTTTTTGCTTACCATGTACTCCATGTTTGAGGCTTGTGGATAGACTTGACCCCTCAGCTTATTATGCAGGTCCAGAATAAGGTGCATGTCACTCTCAGTGATGGCTCTCCGCCCCCTCGGTTTAGGAACCGCCCACTCTCCATCTTCATCCAGATACTTTTCCAGAATAGCCTCCAAGTGGGTGGAGTTTGGGATCACCATGGCGATGATTGTTTGGGATATAAATAGCAGAGCTGCTATCCCTCTCTGCCAATACCAGGGCCAGCACTTCATGTTGATTGACCTAAAAAAACTCCCTGGGATGAACTCCAAAACAAAGTACTTTCCTCACGTCTGTTGGCAAAAAAAAGCAGAAAACACCAAGATTGGTTAACAATTCAGTTTGCTATGGCTAAGGTCAATATTGTAGTTGGGAGGTAAATTGAACCACAGCGGTGTCAGATAAATCCAGATAGACGCCAGTGTGTTTAACTGCAATACAGCAAAGTACTGTAACGACAATTATAATTGGATTGCCAATGACGGAATAGTCAGAATGCAAAAGATATTGTCTCATTTCGTTCATTTAAACATTGATCTGTGTTTACTGATAATCACATCTCTGTTCTCTGGCAGACTGAGGGATCATTAAGCAAAGTAGTGGTGGAGTGGTAGTATTAAGTCAATGTGACTTATAGCCTATACAACCATCTCAGTTTAAAGGGAAATTCTCGTTCCCTTATTGCAGGTTATATTTGATCAACTGTAGCACTTAAGTTAGAACGTGTAATTCTGTTTCTTTGAGTCGACTAAATTGTGCAACTTTAGGAAAACCATTCAAATGAATAAATGAGAAGGAATCACGATCATACATGGCACCAAAGGACATATCCTCCAACAAGCCGCTCTTTCTTGTTGCTTTTCATTACAGGTAAATCATACGAATAGTTTATAACAATAATCGCGCTGAGCGCTGCCATCTTTGTGAAAGGTGCGGTTACGCAAATTCCAGGACTGTGTATATACTAAACCTAAAGTTCACACCAGCTGTCCAGATTCCGAAAAGCAAAGCAGAGCACATATGCAATGTCATACAATGCGCTTTTAAAATATTGCATCCGGCAAACTTACACATGTGCATTTACTAACTTATAAGACTCTTGCTTGTTATAAGGTCCTTGAATAAAAGACAAGTGTGGCAGTTACACTGCTGCAATAAAGTTTATCATTTTTACACAAACTATTTACGTTTGCTCCTTGTCAGGTAAGTGCAATATTTCATAAGTTGTGTCTCAGTACAGCATCCTGAATCAGCTTTCCCCCCTGCTGCAGCCTTTTTCCGGCGTTTGCCCTGTACTGAAATATATTTTGATAACTTGAACTCTGATAAGTCCCCCCCATGCAAAATTGAATTTTAAAAAATCAGTCATCAGTCAAAAAAATTAATTACCTCAGTTTACGTTCTCTTCCTCAAAGATTATATGATTTCCGCTCCTTTTTGCAATGATGCTTCTGACTTCAAGCTCCAATGGTTTGGTCTCTGCAGGATGCTGACATTGCGCGTGCAAAGTACACTTATTAAAAAGTAGGCATCCTATGCTATTTTGCGCGTAAATTTTATTGGACCCTTTACGGTTTATAGATTTCAGTTTAGAAATAGCTAAGTTTCAGATGGTTGAACACTAGACAAATCAACGATAGACGTACTTGCTTGAAGTTCGCTTGTCGGGGGTCTAGCTCGCAATCGGCATTTTCACAGAAACTCAAGTGCATCCTCCACTTTTATCCTTGATTTGTCCTTTGTGATGCGTGACGTTCCTGACCACTCCTCTCCCAGAGCTCGTGAGGTTGATTCCTCAGGTCAAATTTCAGTGTTTCCAGAAGCCCGCTCGCTTCGCACGAGACCAAGCGGACTGCGGCTTCTTTCACCAAATTGGATATTGTAATCAAGGGCAGGGTTATGCAGGACCTTTTCTGTAACCGGAGCGTTTATATGCACTTAAAGAGCTGACCTCTCACTGGTTTGTTGTATTTCACCACCACCCCAGCCCCCCCCCCCCCCCCCCCCCCCCCCACCCCCACCCCCCCGCGATAGCAAACGCAGACACGCACTTTGTCACTGCTGCAGTCTCGCTCGAAAAGTCATGCATATAGGGATCCCTGGATGACGTACAGAAACTATGGGATGTATTGCTTACTACCCTTCAGTATAACTGTAGTCTATTTAACAACATCCAACTTGATAATTTCCTGGTTTTGCTTGTTTGATGTCTGCCTGATATGTAGTTAACTGTCTGGTGCCTGATTGTATGGGCCATTGTGTCTGCAGTCGTTGCTACAGTAGGTGGTTATGTTCTTATTGCTTGCATACAAATTAATGGACTTACATGGGTACGTTCCTAACACAAAAAAAAAACTTTTTTCATAGCAGTTTTATGCTCAATATTTTATTGTTCTCCCAGGTTGGAATGATTTATTATATTCAACGGCCCACTCCATCATTGTCTGTAAATTTAGGATAGTGCAGTTTAAGGGAAGTGCGTTCTGTCAGCCACTGCTTCATTTTAATCTGTGGTCTGCCAGCTGTGCCGTGTAGTCATTGTGTTTGAAAATTACTCTTCATGCAGAAATGGCACATGCAGATTGCAGGTGCCTGATTGGCAAGAGGAGTCATTTTTTGAATAACGAGACAGGAAAACCCCAGCTGACACAAATAATTGTTACCTTGGTAACACTACAGCCAATTATGTTCCATCTTCGTAACACTACAGCACTGGCACAATTAGATTTCAATGTCAATCCATGGGACAGTTACTACATGGATAACCAGCTTATTAGTATGACAAGCCACCCAACAGGCAACATAGATTGTTTTATTTGAATGAAATATGGCTGATCCAGCAATTTTGTAATTCCTGTTTTTAATCAGTATAACACCCAATTTATACCAGGCAACAGACATGCTTAACACCCATTATCTAATCACCAAAAGACAGTGTTGTCATTAACATTAATATTTGCACAAAGTTCAGCCAGGTTAAAGAGGGAAGTCCATGTTTTGTTTGTAAATCTTGGAGTCTGTTAAAGTTGAATTAAAACCTAAATGAAGAGGGGGGAAAACGGGTTGTAAAATGTCTTACCTGTTGAAAGCATCTCGTTGATTTCTGTTTTTTGGCCTCTTCAGTGACAGTCTCACAGTGCAATCCACCTGGACTGGAGCTCTCTAGAACAGCACTGAAAATCCTCTTCTCCTCTCTCCCGGTCACTGGCCAAAGGCCCGAACCGCAAATTTGGTGCTTCTTAGCTCTGCTGGCAGCACAGTCAAACTGCATGCTGCAGCTGAAACAGCAACCGCCGCTGTAACCAGAACTCCCCCAGGAACCTGACCACAATACTGCGATTCATTTACTCTGCCGCCATCACTGTTCTACATATAACTTTTTAGGTGTTACAGAAATACCGAAATTAAACCTTTATTCACCTAAAATGTAAAACACATACTTACCAGCAACATGTTTTATGCACACAGACAGTGATATGATTATGCTGATAGTAGTTTAATTAAAGAAGTGCATATAAGTCTAGTGGCCTCTATGTACAGAAAGCGAGCTCATATTTCATACCTGATGTCTCAACCATACAAAACACGCAAAGGCTGCGAGCAATTACAACACCTGCAGCATGTTAACAATTCTGCCTTTGTTTATTAAATCATCTATTTTGTGGGATTCCGTCTTGACACTTTCAAACAAATTTGTTAAATACAATCTGTTCTTGAAACAGCAACCCTTAAAAATTACATTTCTGTAAAATATATTATACAGTGTCATATATATATAAATGTACATACATTAATTTGGCAGTAAGTTATATATTTTACATTAATGGCATACATATATACTAATTTATTATTTTTGCACTGTTTGCTTTCACTCTTATGTGGCAATGTACATTGAATTTAGTTCTATTATAAAATGACCTTCAGACGTTCTTTTCAACTGCGAGGAGTCACCTCATTTCAAGTCAAAGGGTGAGCTGACTGGAAATTGTGGGAAAAACGAAACATTTTCTTTTTTTTTAATTCAAATAGCTTTTATCGTGCTTCCTTTCCTTCAAATTTTGTTACATCTTTGTAAACCCATCTCAACCCTGCAATGACCTCTGTCGATTTCAGAAGGAACAGACGGCTTGTCCTCCGAAGCGCCAGCTGCTGTTTAAATTCACTGTGCAGAGCCCCAGCTGAGCTGAGCAGTCTTTACAACAGAGCGGGGAATTTCAGGAACAGTTTGTGCAGGCGAACCACAGACACCCGCTCAATCAGAGGAGGAGCTGCTGGTACAGAGAGGCAGCGGCAATGACGCTGACCGGGAACCTCCCTCTGTGGACGACACTACGGCCAATTATGCACATGGCTACGGGACAAACCGACCTGCTGTCCTTTAACGAGGGTGACAAACTCGACCCCTTTCATCTGACATGCACGAAAAAACTAGATTTTTACAAAGCCGATCCGATGTTTTTGAGTTTCTATATTCTTCAGTACCACTAGTATAGTAATTGTAGTATGTTTTTGGCAGTAGCAGTACTAACAGTACTAACAGTAGGAACAACAATGGCAGTGGACATCATAGTAGGAACTGTTGGAGTAATGGTGCTAATAATGGTAACTGCAATAGCGGTGATGGAAGCAGCAGTTGTACTCATTCATTTGTTTATTTTATTAGGCCTGTACGCAGGGTGGGGTGCTCACATCTTTCCTTATGAGTCATTTTCACAGCTGGACGTTCACAGAGGTAACTGAGGTTAATCACTGCTATGGGCAAACACCTGACTCACTCAAGCATCTAAAAGCCTCCTAGCCAATGAGGAGCAGAGATGACTCAGCATGCCCATACCGACACAGGAACAGTCCCTTACAGACACAAAAACAAAGAGGCAAAGCCATGACCACTGGAGGTCATAAGCCACAAAATTACGACAACTTTTAAATTCAATTAAGACTCATTAAGGGGGTAACAAACTTCCTACAATCATGTACTGAAAACACTTATGGCTCAGTACACTAATAACCACTCACACATACATACCAGTATGGTATCAATTTTCCTGGAATACTAGAAATACTATTTCATTACACTATCAGAAAGAGGCAAGCTGTTTTAGCCTTCCTTTAGAATTTACCAAACTTTCTTTTTTGTAAAATGAGTGGTGTCTGATGTGTTTAAGTCTGATGTTGGCCTGGGCATATCATTAGAGCCTATTCCCTTTTGTTGACAAAAAGTAGGTGAGTACACAGGTGTCTGGTCTGGCCTGGGTTTTATAAATATGCATTTGTTCATATGTGGAGATAGAATCCAAGTCACAGAACTAGTATATAAACAATATTAAATATGCAGCCCATTGTCTGAGGACAAGCCTTTACCAGTGAGATGACAGGATATTTTTCTTGGTTCAGCAGGATGACAAGTTTTCTGCATGGCCTGATTTCTCCAGAAAACCTGCAGGAATATGATGAAAATTCATCTTATGTCTCCCTCTGGTGGTCAAACCTCGCCAATGTCCAGGTTCTTGCACCACAAGGTTTTTTTCACATCTTTCCACGCCTTCATCCCTATGGGGGATGAACTTAAAATTTTACTTCACTTAAAATAAAAAGTGTATACATTGTTACATTTTTGAAGTATGTCTTATTTCTACACAAGTTCATCCACATCAAAATAAATTATCATGCATAAGCATGCAATTATAATTATATATTATTATTAATATATAAGTATTATATATAATATAATATAATATAATATAATACTTTCTTATAAAACCGCATGGAAACTGATAAATAAATATAAGAAAAATTAATTCAGCATATTAGTTTCATTTGTTTTCTTAGAAGAGAGAGAAAGAGAGAGAGTAATAAAGTGTATATATATATATATATATGTATGCATTTTGATGGTCTTATGGAATGGAGCAATGAATTGTGTGGCATTGTGTTTTGTTGGTTTTTGTTGTCTGATGTTTACTTTACTGCTGCTTCTAATGGGGATCCTAATAAAGGAAATGAAAGGAAAAATGTGCTTAAAGTGCAGATGCTTTGCTTTTATTAAAGGGTATTTTTTAATACATTTGGGTTTCACCCCCCTACAGGGCACTAACATTTGGGACAAATGGCTTTGCAGGTGTTTCTATTTAATCAGATGAGTTCATTTGCTTCCCTGGTGCAGGTATGTAGTATCTAGGCTTGATTCTATGCCTTTGAATGCCTGTTATTAGCGTTAGTCAACATGACTATCAGGCTTGTGCCAATGAAAGTCAAGGAAGCCATTAAAAGACAGAGAAATAAGAAAAAAGAACACTTAGAAACAGAGGCAGCACTGGTGAGCTCAGTAAGGGCCTGCCTGGTAGGCCAAGTAAGACATGGAAGACCTCTACAGCTGATGGACAAAGAATTCTGATATACAGAAGAAAATATACAGAAGCATCTTATCTGCTGAAGTTCATGTAAATGCCTCCAAACCCATTGGATGGCACTTCATCCTACATAAACCTAAATGCAGATGTTATTTTAGTCACTGTTCCTATGGAAACACTGGACAGTTGAGCAGTCTTTGTGACTGAAGCTCCCGCCACTTGTGTCCCAGTAATGAACCCTCTTTCAAAGCCACTTAGATCTTTTCCTCTTGCCATGCTGATCCAAAATCTAGGTCAACTGGGCCTGCTCAGCATTTTTATACATGCCACAGAGCAGGATAGGCTGTTAATTGCTTAATTGTATCAGGCAGTACACCTGTATGGAAATATCAGCATTCGTTATGTTTCTCCACTCATTTATTCAGGGTTTTCCTTTAATTTGTCACACGTACGTATGCATAGGCCTATACAATACTTCATGGTTTAAGCAAATACATTCTTAGGGGAAATATATCTTGGTATCTTTATTAGCTTTATTGTCTTTAAAATGGCGGACGTGTTCCGGGTTTTTGACAGGCTAACAAAAGCAACCGAGTAATTTCACGAAATATTTTAAAGTTCGCTTTGAAAACATGGCTCACGCTTTTCTAAACAAGACGCTTACATAAAATAATAAACTTTCTACTGTTTTCATGCCCGATACACGCAGACTATTTCGACCTATATTTCGCAACATATGCAGTTTCTTTCAAGCTACTTTTTTGCTGAGAAAGCAGAAGGCTTTCAGATATCATTATCTGGAGTGGATTATTTATCTGTAAGGACACTGACTGAAGCGACGCCAATATCACAGGCCCGTGAGGTTATGAAAATCAGCGAGATATCATTTGATGCCAGGACAAATACACTACCGACGTAGGCTACTGTGTCCTTTTTCATGGTCAGTCTTGGTACAGGAACGCGGAGGCTGCACATCGCATTCGAGCACATCGAGCACAGCGTACAGAACAGCTGCAAGCACAGGTGGGGGGCGCATCCACGAGCCAGCCACGCGCCCACTTTGTCTCAGAGCGGAAAACACAACGCTGTTGCCGGCTGCAGCATGCCTGTTTTGAAATCAACGACGAAAAGATGAGATACCTGACAATAGGGCGTGCCACTACACTGACACCCAGTCTGACAGTATCATAACGTTATAGAGAGTATCAGCATGTTATTCAATGCCAATTCCTTCCTAAGGAACAGGAAATTATGCTGTCAGGTCTTGATTAGGTCCCTATCCCGCTCTGCACAGGTGCAGTAAGGTGTCAGCCCAACTTAGCTGTTATTTATATTGGAAAAAATCTTAACCTTCACGCTTTCTACAGTTTTAATCTACCTGGTGGTTTCTTGGTGCCTCTGTGGCTGAAGTTCTTACATCTCCAGCTAGCCTGCTCCAAAGTGTTACATAATACATATTTTACCACATTAGGGAATAGCATCTATGCCCTCGCTGTCACAAAGAATAACTGCTTTATAGCTTTTGCCAGAAAATGCCAGACATTGTGTCCAGGCTTTGGCACACGTGCCTGAGATGCAGTCTGCCAGAGACAGACACTCATCGCCCTGGATACCGAGGAACAGTTCTTTTTTTTTCTTTTTTACTTTATGCCTCTTTGTCTACAAGGACAGGTTCCAGGAGTCCAGGGTCTGAACTCAAATTGTTATGGTGCAGGCAGGATGAAACCCACAGAGGAAGCTGCTGCAGTCACTGCTGGCCTGAGGTATGGGGCGGGGGCAGAGGGCAAACCACCTTTACAGCTGGATATTGGCTGAAGAAAGAATAGCTAAATCTGCTTGATAGATCATGACATATTTATGGTATTGTATTCCCCAAACGCACACACACGCACACACACACACACATTTTTTTCCTTGTTTCATAGAATACTATGACCCTTTGAGCTCCATCTGCATGGGTTCTGTCCAGCAGGGAGGTGTGCCTGAGGTCACTGGGTGCATGGGAGAGATGCAGCTGGAGACTTACGAGAAGAATCAGCTGAGATGGCCTAAGCAGACAAGGCCAAAAGCAATGTTTTTCTGGACATGATTTAAAAGGCAGCCCCCACCTTCTCTCTCCATGGCTTTCAGTAAGAGAGCTAACAACGGCCATGCTTAATTATTCCAGCAGTTTTATTTATTTGCTTGGCAGATACTCCTTATTGAGGGCAACTCAGATAGCGTGCTTTGTTTTATGTATCTGTATACACAGCTGGATATTTTTTAATGAAGCATTTTGGGTTTATGCTTTAGGCTGCAAAAACAATGCCGCAGTGAAGATTCAAACCTGCAACCTCCCGGCTGGTCTTTAAATGGTATGTGATGTAGCAAAATGTAGGCCTACTAATGAGTTGCATTTATGCTATGCCATCCTTCATCTCAAGCTCTTCAAGAATTTAGTCAAGGGTGAAACTAAACTCAATCATATCCAATTTATGCTTGAGGACTTCTGGTAAAGTTTTGTTTTGTGTAAATTGTGTGTATGATTGAGATGTTGTAAAGGCACCAATCTTTTCATATGAGTAAAACATATATAACATATATTGTACATATGATATACATATTACAAATTACCAAAATATATCAAAAGATGCAACAAAAGATATCATAATGAGGCAAGGTTCCAAAATGGAGTAACACAATCTTGTACAAGTTTGAAAGAAATCGTTACAAAAAGTTACAGATCAAAGATGTTATGTCATATACTGTATGTTAAGTACTACATGGAAATGTATTATTTTGTCACTATATATGGAGGCATATGTTTACGGAATAGCTGTATTTGGTTTCACTTTGTAACATTGATCAACACCATGCATAATTCATTTAAAATAATACTTTTATTTAATATTTCCATATTAAACCTGGTTACATACAAGCACCTTCATTATAAAAAATACTAAATAAAGTTGTCTAAATTGAAACATTCAGTGCATATCAAATGGTTCTGAAGTTCTATTTTCTGCACAATAAAGCTTTTTGTACACCAGCTTATTTCTTTCAGATAACAAAAACATGTTATAGGCTTGTAAAATATTTGAGTTCTGCAGCTGATTTAAATAGGAAACCACCACCCATGTGTTAATTAGCAAATAGTGACATTTCTCTCACCAGACTTCAATGTCATCATAAAATATTAACACTGATTTTGTTAAAGCAGCTGGCTCCATCTTCTGTCTACAATATCATAAACATGTTACATTTTAAAAGGATGACTTATACTTTTATAGATTTGTTTCCTTGACAAGGCACAAATAAATAAGGTGCAATAAAAGAAAACTCAATATACGTTTACTGCTTTGATCTTGCCAGAGATGAACTGAATCAGCTGAATTATATTTCATACATACACTGTCATATCTTATCTTATGATATCCACATTAAACAGTCAAAATACTGCATTGCATGAATAAACACTTAGATCTTTGCTGCACAGGAACATTAAAAGTTTATCAGGTATCTTACCAGATGTCATTACCTTTGTCGAATTTAAGGACATGATTACAGAAAAAATCATGACTGTTAGCTTATAACTGCACTATACCACGTTCTCTTTATACAGTACATGCTGACAGTGCTACGCCAGGTAACGGTCTCCTTCAAGCAAGCTCAAATTAGAGACGGTTTTAGTTTAAAGTTCATGTACAGTAATTCAAAGTGTCACACGTTATAGTAGTGGCTACTATTATAAATGAGTAAACCATGAGAGATGTGATCTTCAGTGTGTCTCCACAGTCATCCTGTTCAACAAATATTGTACCAATAGTGATGGTTTTGCCACAAGGTTTAAATTGTGCATCCCCTCGTCTAGGCCACTTATTGGTAATGGTAGATGAGGGTTACCCTGTCCTTAAAGCACTTTCAGATCTTTAAACTGCTCAAAAGGAGCTATATAAATGGAATTAATTTGCTTATTACTGCTCTGCTGGATACCATGATGTACTGGTAACAGGGCAAAATAGTGAAAGCATGCAGCTGTCACTGCTGTTTAACCCATGTTTGCTAATTTACCAATAAAATGTATATTTTAGCATCACACTGAAATGATCATCTTCCCAAAGCACCAATATTACAGTCGCTGTAACAAAAGTACAAAAGTAAGTACAAAATTTCACATAGCCATAAGACATTAGCACCATTTTCAGTACTTTACACGTCATTTTTAACTTACGTCTTTGTCCTCTACCAACATAATGAAACATACTATGTAAGGGAAATTATTATAAAAATATTACTTATATATCTTATTATATATTATCATGGTACATACATTTTTAAAAAGAGTGAAAAGGCATTACTGTTGTCTATTTGCTTCATCTCAAAATCTGCACATAGCTTAAATCGTCAATCTTACATGACATAACATAACGTAACATAACATACCATAACATAATGACGAGGACAGGCCATTCAGCACAACAGTGCTCGCCCGTTTCCTATACGGACAGTCCTTTAACAGACATTTTTCTGGCAGGTCAGTGGTGGATGCACTGCATGTAGGCGATGTTTATTTGAACCAGTACAGGTAGTTTGAGGTCACTGCAGGAAAGCACATGTTGTTGCTGCATGAGCCCCCATAGCTGGAAGGGCACTCAGAGCAGGGAACGCCAACTCTGTAAGGAGCCTCTCCAATCCAGTTCCCTCTGAAAGGCAGATAAGACAACGTTAGGGGCACCTGCACTCAACATGCAGTGGTTTCACTCAAAAGCATTCCCACATTCACTGGATGGGTATTGATCCCCAACACCCCTATCTGAATAAAATGATGAGAGTAGACTGTTTTAAAATTAACAGTTTGAAAAATAAATAAATAAAAATAAATTAATAAAAATAAATAAATAAATAAATGCGTACTTTGGAGAGTAATTGCACACGAGGTAAGTTGCCCTCCTCCAAACCGCGCCCCACACATACATATTATGGCAGGTATGAACTGCACAGCCAACTCTGTTTGACGTTGCCCACACCATCTGTGATGAAGAAGAAGAGAGAGAGCTGTCACTCACAGGGCCTGTTCACATTGAACACGCTCGGTTTGCAGTAACGAGGTATCACGGCCCAGCGGCTTACCTGCGTGTAGTGCGTGCACATTGGTCCATAGCACCGCAAAGGACACTGGGGGTTGCAGTCCCGAGGGTACGGGAAAACATAGTCCCTGACCTCATCGTACCACGGTTTCACCAGCTGAAGGATGGACTGGTACCTGAAAGGAACGGTGGCCACTGGAGTTTGAGTGTGTGAGCGCACAGTGAGTAGCCAGGAGCCATCTCTGCTGGGGCAGTTACCACGTTTCCATGGCAACCCATTGTTTTAAACGATCATGCAAATTTACTGTGGAGTGCAGTCTTCTCACAAAGTGACTATCTTTATCCCAGTGACCATGACAGTGACCCTGTCCACAGCGCATTAGTACTTATTCACCACTTAATTACTATAATTTTGGTAGTATAATGCCATATACTGTTTCATATAACATGCCCTGAATGTCAATTCAAGTTTGAGATACAGCTTTGCATGCCATGAAGCATTATACTCTTTCATAAACAACAATGAAATAAAATCCTTTTATATGAACATACGAGGCGTGTAGCATGCACAGTACACCGAGGGTTCACGTACCGTCCTGTCCGGACAGAGAGGTTCTGACCCAGGAATCTCAGGAGATGCTGTGGTCCGTGATCCCAGATGCAGGTGGCAGCCCAGGCCTCGGCTGATTGCGCCAGACCCTCGTCCCACACCTGTACAAGAACGATGCGTGCTTAACACCAAAAATGGGTGGAGTTATCATACAGTACGCTATTGGCAGCGTACTGCCTTTTAAAATAAATTTACTGTAAAATCCAGGGCTGTATATATCCAATTCCCACCCCGATCCGGAATGTCTGACTGTGACCGCAGCCGCGGTCCATGAGCAAAACCACCCTGCCAATTTGGGAGCACGCAGACATCCGCGGCTCTCCTCCCGAAACACGCGGTGCCTTTTGCAGACCTCAGCCAAGCTTGCAGAGTAGTGTCACAGGAAGACCTTTCGTACGCGGCTTTGTATGCAGTCTTACAAGCACCCTTTTCGCCCAGTGCAGGGGACACTTGAGAACAAAGAAATGTGGATCCCGATCCAAATGATCCGCCCAAACCCTAGGCAACAGGTACCAATTGCGTGCCGCCCCTTTGGAGCTACTGGCCACAGTTGGCACTGGCACGGTCTGGATTTGACCTGAGGCTGTGAGTCTCATCCATGCACCACATTGTGGTTGCTTAACCATCCAAGCGCCCCAAAACACTGCTTCATACCTATTTTTGTGTCCCGTTGAGAGCAAAACCTTTCACTTGGTACAAGAGAGTTTTGATTGACAGCTTATTATAGCTCCACCCATTAAGGAGTTTGGGAAACCTCAATTCTCACTTCACTTGTCAACAGTAATGAGGTACTTCTGTTGCCAGGATACCAGCGAGATGTCAATTACAGTGTTGTAAAGGGTAAGCAAGTAAAGACAGCACTCCCCTTCTTTCCCCCTTATTGGCTGCAAGATCAATGCCTTTGAGTGCCTAAACTTACTCATGGTGGCCTTATAATGGTGAAATATATTACACTTATATTAAAAAGGGCTGAACCTAGTTGGGTTCCATATGCCTGCAGTGTATGAATTGTATGTACGTATGTATGCATCTTTATGTATTTTTGTACTTGTGTGAGATATAATGTCACATGAATAATAAAGTCATTTTGGTTAGTGGATTAATGCAGTGGATAAGATATCCTTTTTGTGAAAACCTATTGGAACATCTACAACCCCCAATTAGCCTAACCTGGAAGTGTTTGGATTGTGGGAGGAAACCCACGCGGGCACAGGGAGAACATGCAAACTGTACACAGAAAGGCCCCTCCCCCTCCAGGACCTTCTTGCAGTGAGGCAACAGAGCCATCCACTGCACCCACGTGCCACCCTATTGCAGATTTGGTTTCAGTTTTCACACTACTATCTTTATCAACATTCATACTGGCAAAAACAATACAATTGCACCTAATTCTGATTAAATATTATTGTGGTAAATGCACAATTTTACATATGAGAAGTCAACTTTGACCCCAAAAAACATTTCATGTAATATCCCAGTATTTGAACTATTGTACTCACCACCGCCAAACTCATCATACTTTAACCTTTTACAGGTCTGCACACCAAGTTATATGGTGTTTAATATTGGTGTTTTTTTTTATTGATATGTCAGTTAAAGGATTAATATGCTTACTGTCCTCTATTCATGTAAGAACAAAGATGCACCGAGAACTCATGTTTGCAAGGTGTCTGTTTGTATAGGCTATGTGCAGTGAAAGTTGATGTAACACTGAACAATTTACTGTGTAGAAATCAAGAAACAAAACTTAAGGGGATGTTTACATTCAACTGTCACATAAATGCCTCAGACCTACCCCATTTAAGGAACTCTTCTTATTTCTTAGAAGGAATGATAAAGGAACAACTGGCACTTTCTGTTCTACATGCCCGTATGCTCTTGCGTCTAATGCACTATGACCATAGGTCAGTCTTAAAGAAACTGTACAGTAGCCTAATAACCACATTATCAACATCATGAAAAGTTTCTGACAATTTGTGGACTGGGAGGTGCTTCTTATTCATATTTTGACAATAATAAACAGAAAATGCTGAATATTGCCCCCATGCACCTGTTTCTGATTTATGCATTGCAGTCACGAGCTAGAATACCATAATAGGACCGTTGAACCAAATGAGTAACAGAACTGTATGTTCAAGTCAGAAAACCATTTGCTTTTCTGTATTTACACACCAACAGATGCTTGTGTCATATCCTATAAACTGGATTTTTCTGATTATAAACCCTATTTGTCTTGCTTAAAACAACCTACCCAAATAACAGATCAACACAACAAATTTTTGTAATACATAGAATAACTTTAGCATTGAGCCTTACGATTTTCATTGGCATGGTCGGGAAAAGGGAGTTCTGCCAAATTCAGGTTGGCAGGAGTTTTTAGAAATGAACGTGCAATGATGTCATTTCTTTTAAAAAAGAATAATAATGGAGCAGAAAAGAGCAATGAAAGAATGGACTTGGCTGTTTCAGAATTTTTGGTCAAGGGTACTTGTGTGTGCTGCTTAAAACCAATATGAAACGTTCTAAAGACCCGCCCACTAACTCTGGACCAGTGAGACCTCTTTTTCTTGTGGAGTTTGTGGCGGCTGTTCAGAAACTCCAAGTCTTCCAGTGATCACCATAGTATGAAGTAAGTAGGCTACGTCTCCCGGTACAAAATGCATAAGCTATTTATATAGATCTAGTCCTGAATTCTGTGGGGAAATTAAGCACAGCAATTAAGCAATGTTTTTCTTCAGTACTGTTATACAGCTGAGTGCACTAGCCTATATGTTTCGTGTCGCCTACACGCTAATTTTACCTACAGTGGGTGAAACTGCACATAAAAGGCAAAAAACCGTCATAGTCCATCGTGTCCAAGGTCCCAGTTCATAAATTATTTAAATTACCCCCCCTAGACGCCATACAGTTTTAAAAAGCCAATCTAAACTGTGTTTTCATAAGATAGCTACTTTAATCGTAAAATATTTTCTTATCATAGAATAACATTAGTGCTGCGCTTCGACTGCATTCTGGGAATACTGGTTCGAGCAAATTAAAGAAGAAAAGAAGTCCGGACTCACCATGTACTCCATGTTTGAGGCAGGCGGGAAAACGTTTGCTCGAACTTGGTTGTGATAATCTAGAATCTCAATCATGTCGTTTTGGGAAATGTAACGCCTCCGTCTGGTCTTGGCGACAGTCGCCTGCTCCGTCCGGTGATCCACGTTGCCGCCGAGGTCAGAGAAATTACTCGCTGAGGATGAGGAGTTGGATTTATCGATTCTTGCGGCTGCACTTGCTCCGCTGGCGATGCACAACAGCAGCAAAAACGAAAAGCACACTTCAACCATCCTTATTCTTTTTGCGTCTTTGTGAACGACAGGTGGATACATTCCGTATAGAAGCTGTCAAGTGAAAAAGAAAGAAAACTGGTTGTTAATAGCACCGTTGAGATAACTCACTTGTCAAGAAAAGTGAGTGACGTCCAATGTCCACTTTGCGATGTATTGGGCATATATACGGGTTATGGAAATGCTCTATACTGTGTTTACAAAAAAGCCATTTGTAGTATACATTTATTGGAAGTTTCGATTGTTGCCTTAAAAATAAAAGTATTGTTATTAATACATTTTAAAACACGAGTGTACAAATGTTTCGTGCATCCACACCATCACTGGAGACTCACCTTCTACTCAGTGCAAAGAGTAGCTGAGGTCTGTTTGCTTGATGTATTCTACGTTCTGGGTTAGAGATGTGGCTGTGGTGTGGCGCTAGCTAACCCTTTAGAAAGTCTAAGACTGCTGTTGGAAACGTCTGGTTTTTATATCCAGTCAGCTTCTGCGGGTCAAGAACGCGCTCCGTCTTCGAAGGTGAACGGAACCCCTCCCTGTCACCTGAAAGACAGTTGGGAAACGCAATGGTTTTTTTCTTTCCACTTTCAGCTGCAGGAGGTAAGCTCGTTCAAAACATCTGCTTTACGTTTGCACATCTGGAAAACTCAGGAAAAAGTGTAGGCTACTGTATTAAGAGTAGCAAGTGCCCCCTTAAAGTTGCCAGCTGTAACTCAAACGTGACAATGAGTATGGGTGCAAAGAGAAGCAAGGTAGAATATGCGCGAGATAGCCAGTGATTTTGATCAAGCAAATCCTTTTTTATTATTGTATTTAGTACATGACCTATTATTATTAGTTTTTGTTCTAAACTGGCCATGCATGGTTGAATAGGTAGTCTATACTAAGTGGTACTCACACCATAATTAAAATGTCCAGTAACATATCAAAATTGCCGAATGCTGAAATATATTGTAAGTGTTATATAAAAAGGTAAACATATTTTATACAAAAAGGAAGTAATGCATGTTTTTTTTATTTTATTGTTTGCCTCTGACCAGTGTAAATAGTCAATTATTTAAAGAAGAAGTAATAACGAAAGGCAACGTTTTAAATTAGTTGGGGCTCGTTTGGGGTATTTCGTGTTGTTTTTGTAATGTTGATAACACTATAAAGATTACACTTGTTCAGTGTCTGGATCGAAAAGGGTTTTATCCTGCCAGAATAAATCCAGTTTCGAGAGCGTGAACTGTTCAGCGGGTCGTCATTTTCTTTGGCACTTGGTCAGAAAACGAAAGCATGGTGACGCAACAAAAAAAGCCCCCACCCGCCCTTTTCGCCTTTTTTTTTTTTTTTTTTTTTTTTTTTTTTAAAAACGAACTCCTGGGTCTCAATTCCTTGAACTGAAATATTAGTGCGTTGATACCGTTCTGTCTATATGCTGTATACTTTGCTGTAATAGGTTATCCTGTAGGCTATGAATGTGTTAAATGAGTCAAAAATGAATGGCCAATCACATCTTCTATTGGATTGGGTTTGCTAAGCCTTGGTAATGTTGTTTAGTACTTTTTAGCATATAAATGTGATTTGACGATACACAATCCACCTGTACATTAGCAGAATATTTGGTGCGTTCACCTGAAACACATACATATGTCGCTATACAGCAAGCAGAAAATTAGAGACTGAGCCTCACAGGTAAGCTCTGGAGCTCTGAGGAAAGAATTCTGAACTTACCACAAGGCTGTGGTCCTTGTCCATTGTTTTAGCTGAAGCTGAGCTGTTTGTGATGATAAGGACCAGCGACATTATGCGGTAGCATATGATAACCTATTAAAAGGGCAGGGGGGGTAACTGCAGTCAAACCTCGCGGATTACCTCGACCATCGTCTATTCAAAGCAAATGATCATGCACTAAAAGCTTTAACTGGGCACTAAAAACAACAGAAGTCATCCTACTGATCTTTCCTTTTGAATGTGTGGTCCACACTCTATTGTCCGCAGTGGGTTCTTCTCGAGAACTTTCTAGCATTGCTTCTCCGGCTTTTGTCACGGTTAACAGTATAGCTTGAAGTCAAAGATGAGAGCAATGGCTGGTGTCAAAGGGGGGGCAGAGGGGTGTGGTTTCTGAATAGCCTTATTTAGTTTAGTGGGGTGGTAATGAACATGTTATCTACACATTTTCAAAAAGAGCTGTTAACTTAGGACTATTATGCTCTCTGAATGCTTTAATGTGAAACATAATTAAATATTCTGGGCAGTTTGTTAAATTCTAATGATCGGGTACAGAAACAATGAAGAAATATGTATTGTGGAAAGAGTTCATTTGAAAAGACTTAAAAAATATGATCATGATACCTCTTTTCTTTTGTCTGCGTAGTTTCAGGAAGCTATAAAGTGTGGGTGGATTGAAAAAGCAGAAGTTTTGGTAGTTAATAAAGAACAATTTATTTCTTGCAAGCCACTAGAAGGATATTCTTTCTTGTGCATCTCATATTATGACACCAGACACTGGAACCATTAATTCCCAATGTGTTCATCAAATGTATTCTGCAGAAGGAAAACAGAGTCAATGTGAAGCTGTATCCATCGATGACAGGAGATGAAGTCAGATCGCTGGTAATGTGATTATGGTACAGTGCCAGCCCCTGCCAACTACGGTGCAGTGGTTAGCTCTCTCTAGGCTGTGAATCAGATCTGCTTTCTTCTTTTCAGACAATTTTGTTACTAGTTTTACTTTCACACAGCTGTGCCTGTAAAAATGTATACAGATCCCATGATCTTCGTGCAATGGAGACAGTATAGGGAAGATGCTGTGATATCTGTGGGGCCACCGATTCTTTAGAATAACCAGATACTCAGCTGCTGCATACTATATCACTGAACACTCGTGGCCACAGTACTAGGTTTAGTCACGCCCCTTTTGCGAAACATCCTGAATCTTATTAGGACCTTATAAACCAGTAAATTGACCTTATTTAGGCCAGATCATTGGTACCTGGCCAGCGCTGACCTCAAACTTCCCATGGAGTCATCAATACAGAAACATGTTACCTGGCGAGGCAGGCAAGTTGACGGTTCGGTTTAATGCCTAATGTGCTTTGGTTTCAGAGACAAATTCATGCAGGCATTGCATTTCTTTTCTTTTTTTCATTTCTTACACTAAATATTTTTGTTTAGTAATAATTTAGTTTTCTTTCCAAAAAACAGGTCAGTGAGTACAGCCCTGACTAGAATGTACTCACTGAACTGTGTGTGTGTGTGTCAAAGTTACGGATGAAATTGTGATGGAATCCAGGCCTTAGTATTGTTAAGCATTATTCATCTCTTTCTCCGATCTCTTGCCAGTTACAGTTCCAACACAGAGCGCCCCACCCAACTCTAATGTTACCAATTGGCCAGGATCACCGTGTGTAGGAAAAACCACTCAGAATTCAGTGCTTTGGGATATAAACAGGCTTCACCCTTGTGCGTAAAGCTATAATCATGGCATCGGCCTCTCAGGGCAATATACATTTACAGTTAGGTTAAATTTAGTGCGGTTTAAACATCTGGAAGCACATAATGACATAATAAAAATGAGTTTGATTTCAAACAAAACTATTACAAAAATGTATTTTTTATAAAATTATTTTAGAAATATTTTAGTTTACATTCCCTGAAAAAAAAATGAAGTTAGTCTTACACAAACGAAAATTGGGAAACTGCAATATTTCTCTTTAAATATTTTGATGATTTATCTTTGTGATTGAAATGGAAAAGCACGCTGATCCTGAGTGAGCTTACCTCAGTTTTTGTGCATTAATAGCGCACGGAATGTGAGACTGATGAGTGGGTCGCGCCGATTCAAAAATGTTTCAGGTCACGTGCTATTGAAGGCTGTCAATGTTATCCGTCAGCTTGTCTCAGACTAATGACATATCCAAAAAGGTAAACACATGCATAGAGCTCATTCAAAGGTGTGCAGCAGTTGGATGGGACCTCATGACTTTGGAGCCTACCAGTTAGGGAAGCAAGTTGTATTGACCCTCAAAGTTAAAGCGCTTAAACATTTCTACAATACACCTCAGTTGCAGATTTTCATATTCTTAATCCATGGCACATATATAAAGTGTAAAGTTTAAGTGCAAACAAACTCTTACGTAAATATTTGATAATTTATTAAGGTAAATACCCACATCTAAGGAATTTTAAATAGATTATTTACCTATTAATTTGAATTTCCTTTCAGGATCTATTATTGAAATCAACAAGCAACACATTTCCCGAGAAGCACTGTTGAGAGCAGAATAATAAAAGAAAAAAGAAAGCAAAATGGTGACATCATATAATAGGTTTCAGGGGCCTTTTGGCAAGAGGGAGAGAAATAAAATGTGACAGCACAGATATGTGTACTTTGGTTTGAAGCCAATCTCAATGTTGAACTGTACCAGGAGTAACTTTTTTCTCCATGCAGGCAGTGTATTTCTGGCAGTTGATATAGTAAGGAACAGGAACAGCTCTGATTTGCTGCCCACAAATTATCTGTGGACCAATTAACTGTTGAAGAGTGTTTTTTTTACAAATGTGCTTTTCTTTGTGTCACTGAATTTGAATCCCCCTCCAAACACACACACACACACACACACACACACTGCATACTGTTTTGGGATCATAGTTACTCTCTATATATCTGTCCTTGACGTAATAACGTACCATAAAATAACTTGTAACTACTGGAAAAACAGTTTTCAGCCACAAGATGTGACAGATCGATGCGTTTCTTGCCAAAAAGCGTTACTGTACATGAAGAAGTACCATCAAATTTTGATTTCATAATCCAATATGGCTATACATTGATAAAAAAATACAGAATAGATGTGTAGGAAGAAATAATTAAAATGTTAACAGATGTTTACCACACCAATGCCAGTGCAGTTCTGTAATCTGAAAATTTTAGGCCCTCTTACAATATGAAATGCATTCACCATCTCTCTGTTGAAATGGATTGGTTGATTTATCGAGTCCACCATATGTGCAACACAAGCAAGCCAGTAAGCCCATATTTCTTCTATGCTGTGAGAAACTTTTTGGCTGTCATATTGTTCTCCTCCAAACAGGTCTTCAAGATGTTATCAACGGATTGTGGACGTGGGCAAGTTGTCTTTTCCAAGACTCTACAGCTGCTGGGACCTCTTTTTTCGAATATGTGGCTTACCACATTTGTCACCAGTGATGTGTTACATACTTGTGAGTTTTGTGTGAGAGAAACTGTTGTGTTCATTTCTCGTGAATGCATATCAAACCATGCAACCACAGACCCTGCATCAGTAGTTACAAGATGGAAGACCTTCTATTCGTACTTCACTATAAATATAAACATCGTCTCTTGCATCAGAGAATAAAGGCAATTCTAGAATCTTCAACAGTCATTGTCATTGACATGAATTGACCAATTCAGTATCGGGTAGAAAAGAGACTAGTACTACTAGCCTGGAGGGCCAGGTTTGAGTATCTAGGCTAGCAGTTCTCAACCCCTATCTTGGCTGGCTACAGTGTCCGATGGTTTGAGACACTGCGACCAGTATCATGGGGGGGCTGGAGCCTATACCAGCATGCACTGGGCGAGAGGCAGCAATACACCCTGGACAGGTTGCCAACCCATGGCAGGGCACACACACCATTCACTCTCACACTCATACCTAAGGGCAAATTAGAGTCTCCAATAAACCAACCTGCATGTCTTTGGACTGTAGGAGGAAATCGGGGTACCTGGATGAAACCCACGTGGACACGGTGATAAAATGCAGACTCCACACAGAAAGGCCATGGCCAGGACCCTCTTGCTGTGAGGCAAGAGTGTTATCCACTGCACCACTGTGTTGCCCATGCAAGAAATCAGGTGAGGTAAGTGTTAAATAACCCGCTTTAATTGAACAATTAAATGTGTCAACAAAAACCGGTACTTTTTCCACTTGTGTTTTCCCAGTAATTAATTTAGTCAACAGTAATTAATTAGCAAAAAAAAAAAAACATTCTCTGTTCTCCTAAATATTCCACAATACAGGGTATACTGTATTAGCTTGAGCTCGGGAGTCTAATTGTGCCCCTTAATCCAATTGTGGCAGTACAGTTAAGTGGCCCCCAACCAAAGATGACCTTGAGAATGTTGTTTAGATTTAGTTTCATGCTGCAGGCCTCAAGCCCCACACTGACTCAGAAAGTCTCCAACCCAGTCCTCTGTCGTTCTTCCATCTGTTTGCAAAGGCCTAGCCCCAACGCTGTTACTGCAAATAGACTTTGGGGGGGTTGTTCAGTTAAACCACCATGGGGCTGTCTTTAATATTGCTTAATGAATTCAAAGAAGGGTACCTTTTTAAGGTTCTTGAAACATATTATGTTTTAATGAATTTAATTGTCTACAGAACTGATTGCTTGCCCGTGTGTTTGTGTGTGTGTGAGTGTGTGTGTGTGGGTAAAACTATACAATTGGAAAACCAAAGAAAACATTGTTGTGCCTCCTATCTTTGCTGTAATTGTATTGCCCTCTGGTATATTGCCCTCTATTAAGTTCAGTAGTTAACCAAAGACAAATGTGCATTTTCGTATTGGCAGGAGGAGTCATGTGATGAAAAGTCCTCCATTTTCAGTCGTTGTTTAACTGTGTAGTTAAGTCATTTGTTACTGGCCACATCTTGGAAAGCAATGTTTTTCACAGAAAAAAGGAAGATATGGCAAATAAAAATAAGCGAATTCTGAAACTCAGTAAATGCAATTGAATTACTCATCACAGCTTGTGTTTATTTGGACACTGTCTGTTGTTAGCTGTCTGCCAAATTGTACAGAGACACGCACACGGTGGGTAGAACAGTGAAGAACAGCTTCGCAGAGGGCACAACTCTAAATTCAGCAAGGCAATTCTGCAGCTTCATCTTTAACCTCCCTACAGTACTTGGGGTATTCATCTCGATCTGCAGAGTCAATCAATGTCGTCCTGGCTCTCGGAGAAGCCATCATCCTGATATCCCTAGCATTCAATTTTGAAGAAAGAAATGATGACAGCCCGACAGATGATCAGCTCCAGATCTCATTGCTCAGGCTCAAGTAGCCTCTCCTCAAGCAGTGCAGCGACGAGGGTCTGTGCATTAGCCAGAGTTATACAGACACGAGTTGCCTTTGCACAAAAGGAACTAGACTGAACAGGCACACCTAGGAGCCACTTTGGAGGTTCTACAGCTAGAGAAAGAAGCAGCTGCAGCCTTAGCAGAAGCCAGGAACTGCATCTTGAGAGGTGCAGAAAATTCAATCTTCCACTTCCAGTCACTCCACACAATCCTGCACAGTGGTCAAGAGGGTATGTGCAAGGCCACTGTAGCCAGCTGTCAATGCTTAGAGCCATTATCAGATGTACAAATGACACCACCAAATACACTCAAAGATTGCTGCAATGAAAATACAGAAGATTACTAATGAAGAATGCAACCTGTAAATGAAACATGAGCATCATGCAGTGCAGAGTTGGACTGAGCTAAGAGCTTTGCACTGTTGTCTTCACATTCCAGGTGTCTAATAGCGAGAAACTGTTCACAAGGCAAGGTGTTCTATCAACTGTATGCAGTTTGTTTGTGTTTGCCGTTCCGTACTCGAGGCAGGGGCTCTGAGACTGTGGGAGAGACGTGGAAGTACAAGGAACTATAACTGCTTCTAGTGTCGTGACTGTAGACTTGGTTTTTGGCTGTCAGCTGCTCGGCGTAGGGAGATCTGCATGTTTACAGATGCATCAATTAAGGCTATAGGAGCAGTAGCCTACCAGAGGATCACAGACATTGAGTTGAAGTTGCAATGAGAAGTTACATACACAACACAGCCAGAATGATTTATGTGTGTATTAATAACGGAGTGCCACGCATCAGGAGATGAAGTCATGCAAAACAATGCACTATTTTCCCACTCAAGCTTAACCAGGCTGATCACAGCACCAGGTTAGTGTCTGCAGCCCAGCTTACGCACTCAACATGGCTGAAGGGCCAACATTTCTGAACATGATCCTTGTACCTAGAAATCCTTCCAATCGGTGGACCCAGGAACCAACAAAGAAGCCCATCCTCAGGTAACCGGCTTTAATACCAATGCCTCTCACAGCCAGCTTGGAGCGCCTCACTTCACACTCTTCTCTAGCAGGAAATCAGTCACTCTTAGCCTAGGGTTAAGAGATACCTGTGTGACCAATGATGAACCTGGCTGTTCATCCTGCCCCATTCCTCACATGTGGGATGAGCTTGGAAGATTGGAATTACGCTCCACGTCCTGGACAGCCTGCTGCTGAATACAAAGCTTCATCCTCTAGGCCTACACATGAACTCCTGGCAGCCTTCATTGCTGAAGTCACAGCGATGGTAAATTTGAGGCCTCTGGTGCCATATTCAACAGACCCAACGTCCCCATTCATCTTAACCCCAGCGACTGTTCTCACCCAAAAAGTTGGGCCCCCTTCTTCACCTGTTGAAGAGTCTGAGGCTAAGGACCTCTTCAGAAGGCAGTGTAGACAAGTGCAAAGCATTGCCAACACATTTTGGAGCCTTTGGAGATAAAAGCACCTTGTTTCACTGCAGAGACACTGGAAATGACTTTCTGACAGGCTTAGCCTCACGGTGGGAGATGCCGTTCTCCTTAAGGACACTCAAGTCAATGGGTATGAGAGGCCTTCAGGACTCACTACTAAAGCAATCCCCAGTGTAGATGGAAGAGTCCCCAAACTGGCAGTCAAAGTGTCCAAGCAAGAAGTGACAAAACACTTCCTCGGGCCCATTTCAGAAATGGTCCTTCTTCTATCTCAGGAAAGCTACCCAGGTGACAGTGACTCTGAGACAGACAGGCTTCTTATTGTTCATTTTCAGGCTAAATTACAGAGCTCTCAAAGTCAACCTGAGCCAATCAGACGACCTGACGGTTGGGTTCGGGACAAGAATTTATGATAATTTATTTGGGTCAGGTTGGGTGTGGTCCTCACAGTTTAAAAAAATGTCTGTGTGTGTGTTTTTAACTTGAATTTTTACATGTGAGCACTGTCCATTGTGCTGATTGCTACTTTTTGAGGCAATCAAACACTCAGACTTTCTGTATTTGTTAAAATGTATTTACAGTATTTTAATCTCACCTGTTTGCTATAACTAAGCATACAGTGAATGTAAAGCTTTAGCGCAAATTGTTTTTTGAACAGTGTGATCAATTGGATTATGATATATAGGAATGGAATGGAGGCAGGGGGATATTCTATCAATGATAAGTTTACAACAACAAAATCAAAGTCAGAAAATATATAACAAGATGGATATGGAATCAGGAATAAAAAAACAGGTTAGCAACGGGCAAATATGTTCTGCTCTCTCAGGAGGGATAGAGAAAGTCTATGTGTGGAAGCCAAGTATTGTATGCTGTGCGATGAATAATGATAATATAGGCCAATAATAACCATATGAACACAAAGATTAAGCAAGAACAAGTGAACTACACAGCAATAAACAAGGTTAATCCCATTCTAACGAAAAACACATCTTAAATATTTTATTTCATCATGGAGAACTTTGAAAAGATTAGTAGTAACATCCAATTGCTTGCTTTTGGCAAAATCAGTTTAGTCCAGCTGAGACTGCTCAAATCAGTTTTTTTTTTTTTTTTTTTAAAGCAAAAGCGATAAATAAGCACAACACAGACAAATTATATATTTAATATAGGTCAGGTGGATGTTTTAATATAACACATTTTGTTTTATTTGGGCTTTTTTTTATCGTTGCCAACCAGCGTTTTTTTTTTTTTTTGTTTTGTTTTTTTAGGGTCAGGTCAGACTCGGGCTTAATCAAATTAAATGTGATCTCGGGCCAGGCCGAGCTTGAGCTTCAACCCACTCGGGCCGGGTTGAGTCCGGGTTGAATTCTCAGGCCCGTTGATAACTCCCTAAATTATGGCGTCTTTATGATAGGTGGGGAGTGTTCTCCTCTTATCTTTATTGTAATTGTACTGCCCTCTAGTGGCCGGGTCCACTGTGTTGAGTACTTAACCAAAGTCAAATGTGCATTTTCCCTTATTGGCTGGAGGAGTCATGTGACAGTCCTCCAATTTCAGTCATCGGTGTAGTTTGTGCTAGCACTCTTTGAAGTCGTTTGTCAACAGTTGCGTCCTGGAAAGCAGTGTTTTTTTTCATAGAAAAAACCAAGACATGGGAAATTAAAATTAGAAAATCATGAAACTCATTAAATGAAATTGAATTACTCGTCACAGCTTGTGTTCATTTGGACATTCGATTGATTGCTATCCGTCAAATTGTGCGGAGACACGCAAGAGGTGGGCAGAATGAACATTAAAAGTACTGTCTTTTATGTTTTGTCATATTTATAAGTCTGAACTGAAGTTCTCCACTATATTCACATTGCATTGTGTCCAAAAAATATCTGTGGAATACCATAAAATGAAAAATGTCAGCTGACCATCTCCCTGGAGAGAAAAAATCAACGTATAGTTAAAACGTCTGTTTTGGCATGCGGACATGTCATGGCCTTTCCTGTTCCGGGCGTTCCTGCTTCATGGTTTCATTGTTTTGTAGCCGGAAAGCGTCAAAACCATTTATCACTCTGTCTTATATGTCAGACAGGTAGTTCATTTTCATGTACAGTTCTTCTCTTAGCAGGCCAATCTCTCTTCAGTGCGCTGTAGTATAGTGCTTTGTGTCAGTTATACGTCATTACAAAGTAAAAAAAAGGAAACGAAAAGGGAGTGAAATATGGAAGAGGCCTTTTTTGAGATTATGGCGGAGGGAACTTTCCAAAGACGTAAGACTGCTGCGTCACTCTAGTTGATGACTGTAAGATATCCGACTAGGATGTTAACATTGTAGAGCTTTTGTCATGGTTAATTCGTAATAATTTTAATTTCCTTTTTTTTTTTTTTTTTTTTTTTAACAAAAACAGTGCGTCAGTCCACAGATGTGGAAGGTTCAGAAGTCAGGAAAGCAGTGTGGGGAGTATTCGAGCAAAGCCTTTGCCACACATACACGTAACATAGTCACGTGGGTCCAAAGCAAACCTGACAAGCCAGCACAAGAGCCACATGCTCATTGTGGCTTTGATTTTGTTTGTTTTGTTTGTCCTTTTTTGGGGGGTGGGTAACTGAACCAAGAATCAGGTCCTTGCAGGTTCAAGTCCACCTCACTTTAACTGTTTCAGCAAATGGCCATCTGCATGAATCACTTGACATTCACCCATGATTAAGTTGTCTGGTAAGAACGTAACGTAATTTATCCCCTGTGTTTTAAGCCAGAAGGAACAGTTCTTGGACACTCTGTTCTTTACTGCAGAAATTCAGTGGCCCCTATGATGAATAATTGCAAGATGCAATGAACTCTCAAATACACAAAAACAATATTAATCACCAGGAAACAAAGAAGAAAAGATGCAAATATAGGCAACACAGAGGATGGCTAGGTGTGTTTTAGCGCCTTAGACCCAGCCTGGCTGAGCTCTATCCATGAGAACTGATGCAAACAAACAGCACATTTATTTTTCATTTTGCCTGGGACAGAATCCAAAATTTGAGAGGGTGAAGACATACGCTCAAGTTCAGGGTTCTTCAAAAAGAGTGGTAAAAAAACAGACACTGGGAAAAAATTTTATTATTATTTTGTGTGAATATTTTATTTTCAGGGTCAAATTTGTTTTTCGCAAGGCTTTCATAAAAGGGTATTTTATCCCAACGGAGTGGACACAGGCAAAACATTACTGTATCTAATGTTTTATTTTATATTTTATAACTGGAGTGCTGTTGAAATGAGCACTAGACCAGATGACTGAACTCTTTGTGCGTTTGTAAAATTCTTTTACCACTTCTGAATATTTTATTGTATTCCTTGGTTCAGTTTACTTTGGAAATTAGTGCTTTTCTTTCGACTGTCCCAGAGTGACCCTTTCCTCAGCTTCTGTTAACTGGAACAGGGTTTGGCAGGACGGGTTCAAAACTGAGCCACACATGTGCATGCAGCTACATCAGCGTGTCAGTTACTGGTTCATCATTGGGTCAGTTACTGGTTCATCATGGTGTCAGTTATTGGTTCATTGCAATGGCAGTTACTGGTTCATTATGGTGTCAGCTACTGGTTCATCTTAATAGCAGTTACTGGTTCATCATCGTGTTAGTTTCTGGATCATTGTGATCTTAGTTACTGGTTCATTGTGGTGTCAGTAACTGGTTCACTGTGGAGTCAGTTACTGCTTCATTATGGTAACAGTTACTGGTTCATTGTGGTGTCAGTTACTGGTTCACTGTGGTTTTAGTTGCAGGTTGTTTGCTGCTCATTGTGCCATTCTCCTATATCAGGGGTCTGCGACCCTGGTCCTGGAGAGCCATAAGCTCTTTGTTTTCACTTAAAAATCAGCACCCAGTTCAAACCCAAGTAATCAGGTGAAGTGAGTTAACTGTAATCAACTGCTCTAATTGGTTCATTAAGTGCAGAGTCACAACTGTCTGTGGCTGTCCAGGACAAGGGTTGTCCCTGTACCATCGTGTATTTAGACACATAGACCGAGGATATGAAATGTTGTTAACCACAAAATGTATGGATTTTTCATATATGTCTTTCTTATCTGGACAAATCATACTGTTTTGCTGTTGAGAAGTCTGCTCTGTAGGAGGGATTGTGGGGTCCTGTTTGAATGGAAAATAAAAAATCCAATTTGCTTTGTATTATGATCTCAGCTGTTGTTCATCAAGAGACAAAAAACTAAATTACAGAACAATCATGTATTTGGCCCAACATGGCCCAAAACAGCTTAAAGAAGTCTCTGCATCGCTGTGGCAAATCTACTTATTTGAACCATTACATTACATGACATGACTGGCATTTGGCAGAAGCTCTTATTCAGAGTGAATTACACTGCATAAATCCAGAGCCTGCTGCTGGCATAAACAGTCTGTGATCATTTAAGGCCACAGCTCTCCGTGGGCCACACAATCCAGGTTTTAAATGTTTTTTTTGTTTGTTTGTTTGTTTGTTTGTTTGTTTGTTTGTTTGTTTTGTTTTTTTGAAAGACATTTTAATTGTGCAGTATTTACAGGGTGCGAATGGCACCAGTTCCCGGGCTGAGATCACCAGGGGTTGGGTTGTCAGCGATCTCAGACTGGGAACCATCCACACCCTGTGAATGCAGAACAATTAAAATGTCTTTCAATTAAATAAAAATATTTTTGTTACCTGAATTGTGTGGCCCATGTTTGTAGCCTTAACGGATCTGCCCCCCACACCCCCCCATTTCAGTTTAGGGCTACCAGAATCCTAGAGCCGGCACTGCATAAAAAAGGGTTAAGGGCCACAGTAACCCTGAGGTGGGAGATAAATGCTTACAAACCACAAAATGTGAAAACCTAGGGTCGACTGTAAACTAGTTAAGCCAGTAATGGAAAAGACAAGAGAATTACATAATAACAAAATACAATGAGTACAACACATCGAAATAACATTGCTGTCCAAAGAATATCACTAGACAATGTAGCAGAAAGAGTTTCTGTTGTTCTGACTGATGTAGGGAGGGCATTCCACGACCAGGGAGCCAGGGCAGACTGCAGGCTTGACCTGGACATGCTGACACACAGAGGGGGAGGAGCCAGGGGTCCTGAGGTTGCAGAACTAATAGCTAGCCAATCTGTAAGGTTTGATGATCTCCTGAAGGCAAGCCAGAGCACTCCCCCAAGCAAGCTGTTAGGCTAGCACCAAGATTTTGGATTTGATGCCAGACACAACAGGTAGTCAGTGGAGGGAGGTGAGAAGGGGGGTCTGCGAAGGTTGTAGATCAGGCAAGCTGCAGCATTCTGTTTGAGCTGGAGGGGCCTGATGGCTGAAGCCCGATGGATAACAGGGAGGCCAGCTAGAAGAGACGTGCAGTAGCCCAGCTTGGAGAGAACCAGCGCTTGTAATAAAAGCTCGATTGAGTAGGTTGTGAGCAAGGGGCAAATCTTCCTGATGCTATAAAGGAAAAAGCAGCATGCCCGGCTCACTCTGAGGCTGTTGGCTGTGAAGGAAGAGGATAGTGTGGTATTTCCCAGTGAGATAAAGAAGTCAGTTGGAGAGGATGTGGAAGGGAGGTAGAGGATTTCAGTCTTTGCTCCTCCACTAATGGAAATGACCTCCCCTTTAGTAGGGGATACAGTAGTTGCTGCTAACAGTAGTGGTAGTCGTATGAACAGGCTTCTCTATTAGTATTAATGGATTCACATAATAAGCAAGATGTCTATATGAAGTGTATTCTTGCAAAGAAATGGTAAGGAAGCTTACAAAAACACAAACATAAAAAGTAAATTTTCCTTCCATTATTTTATGAGAGCCCTGTCATAATTCTGCCCACTTCCTGCCATACAGAGGCATCCACTCTATATTCTAAAATGGTGTGCTCCTGATTGCTCCCAGTTTAGACTGGCAAGCCCAGCCTGAAAAACCAGTGAACAGCTTATCTTGCTGTAGAATTTGACAAGTATATCCAAATTGGAGCTTAAAATTAAGTGAATGTTTTGTTTGTCTGCTTTGTTTGGTTTTGTTGTAAGAATGCATTTGAAAATGAGCTGTTGGACATTAACAGGTACACACTAAGGGAAAGGACCTCATGAGAAATGTTTGAAAGGGCTTTTATTGGTGAGGCATCCAACCTAAACATTTACCCTGAGTTTGGTTTCCTCATGCTGTAGAGCCACCCAAGGTGCTTTTTTATTTAAATATACAGCTAAAATCTGATGTCCACCCAGATGGCTCATATCCTTACTGGGGCAACAGGCCTACTGTTGTACCCAAAGGAAAAAGACCTGGAGAGCCACAGGAAATAGCCAACTACATCTACATCATGTATAAAAAAACAAAATATCAAATGAAGACATACATATTGCAAGGATTTTGATAAATAATAGGCACTTTGGTGCAAATGAAGACTCAATTAAATTAAACTTTCTTAAGGAAAATTATGTTACGGTGTTTTGATTCAGGAAAACAAGCCACAAAACAAGCTTTTGTGTAGCTAGTTTTACAGTGTCCACCCTGAGAAATTAATTGGAGAAGTCTGGTTCGATCAGTTAAAGTTAAATTCAGCTTTAACAATAACAATGTAGCAAGGCCCGTTGGATGACATCACTGAGCGCTGCGAGTCCAAGTGCTGACACTGAACACCGTTTACAAAAGACCGACAAGGAGTGGATGTGCTGGACTTCCCCCTGCAGCAGAAATGTACACTGAATACTCACGACTGCCACTGATTATTTTGGCTTCGTGACCAAGCCAGTCAGTCTGTTGTTGTTCTTTTCTCTCTAATGAAAGTCATCGTGCGACTTTGGTTATCTCTGAATCAACTCTAATGGACTGAAAATTATTGACATGTCATCATATAACTGTGATAAGAGTTGACAAATTATGATGGCATAATAATAGGCTATAATCAGAAAAATCAAGGGACTAAATTTCAAGGGACTATTCATAATATACTAATAAAATACTCATATCTCTATACATTCTTAATAATATATGATTAATTATTCCAATTTTGAGCCTGTGTTCCCATCGCAGCAATAGCTGGACTAAATTTTTTAGTCACAGTTGTTTTGGTTTTTTGCACCTTTAAGTATAAGTTAAGTATAAAATATTTCTTTTTATTTCTCAGCAAGCCTGTTCTGTAAAGAATAACTGTGAGGTATACATGATGTTCTTGTCACCAGAAACTTAAACTTAACATAAGGTGAGAGCCATGAGATTTCCCTCATCTGAAAAATGTGTATGCATCACATGATAAATTGCTGTGTTCCCATTGGCTGAACTGCATTCTTTTTTTTTTTTTTTTGCAATCTCCATGCTCATTAATCCCATTACTGGCTGGTTGTCATTGTAGTAACAATGAGGTTATGAAATCTACCTTGTGTTTTCTGCCAGTTGATGTGGAAGCTAAGGGCTGTTGGTAGTTTTGCCAAAGAAACTTACTCTCTGGAAGTTAGACAGGAGTGACACTGTGTTGGAAATTTGAAATTAGCATGAGTACACAATGCATTTCTGGAGGTGTCCATTGCAAATAAGTTGTCTCTAGGGGGTTCATGTCATGTGGGGTCACTCTGAGCCACCAGCGGCTGATTGCATTGGGGGCCAGTGAACAGGAATCACCCGTGTGAACTGAACTGCAAAATTAATCAGAGGTGCTGTGCTCTTTGCTCTTCTATATCAAGCTTCCAATGTAAATGTGTACTCACCGTTCCCTTCATTCCCCAACTTTTGTGGGGAATGGAGGGAACAGTATTTAGTTAGATCATTGCATGAAAACAAACTAAACAGAAAATGTGGGTGTTTTTTCAATGCACTCACTTAAGCACACCAGAATACAGCTGTATCTGAAATCAGTATCTGTCTGTTTTGCTGTCATTTGATTATTTATGTTACACATGTGTGTTTAAGTCACATGGTTATGATTTGGAGTTCAGTGGGTGCTGAGCAAACTAAAAACCACTCCCTGCATTTTTATTATGATAAATATCATATGTGATGGGGATCCATTTTATTTGCTTTTATAAAAGAGGCTCATCTTGATTTTGTTTCTGAGTGTAAAAGAGTTAATCTTATTAGAACATCAGGCAGTCTGTATTTTGATTACTTGATGATACTGTTGCACGTGTGTGATTTCATAACTCTTTCAGGTGCAAGATATAAGCCATATCAAGCATGAATTGAAGCAATAAAAGCACTTCAAACACTCTGAAAGCATGAAAATATTTGTTTTACTTGTACTTGAAACCTGGACCAAATCTAAAAGGAATTATTTATATGAAGCTTTCACATAAATATTTAAGCACAGACAATACATATTTTCTAGTGGGTTCAAAATATTCAGGGTGGTCTCAGAATTTTTTTGATGTTTCAGTAAGAAATCAGTTACACCTGATTATTTCTGCATAAAATAGATCCTTTGTCTAAATTTGTTTGAAACTAGAATAATGCATTATTTATGTTATAAAATACAGTATGGCTTGCTGTATTTCAAATCTACTTATGAAATGTAGTCTACAGAGTTAGTACATAGTTTGTAGTATATATTTTGGAGGCTTATATGAAGGCGTCACAGAACATAGTATTTTGTTGAAGGCCACTCATGACAAATGACAGTTGCAAAAAGCTCAGATCTTCTAAATCAACCATGGGTGAAATTGGGGCACTCATCCAAGGCACAACTGAATGTTATTTTGATTTTTGAATGAGTGAAAATCTAATTAATGCACTAAAGTTCACATTTTGAACGAAGTTGAGTGCTCCTCCAATTTTCGAAACACAACTGAATAAAATAATTACAGGTTCAAACAATGGAGCAATATGTGATCATGTCGCATATGAAATGTGCAGTTCTCTTTTAAAAACATTACCTATTGGTGGCCATTATGTTTGTATGTGCTGTTAAATAAAAAACGTTTTTTATTTGAGGCATTGATAAATCTGTGATAGCTACATACTGACGCCTGGTGGTAATAATAAAATACAGCATGGAAGAGTTGAGATTCCAAAATTGGATGTTAGAAAAACACACCAATACATGCTATTATTCGTTCAAGCAACGCCACAGTTAGCGCTATGTAAATCATGGGTTTATTTAGCAGAATATTTAATATTGTTGGTATATTTTTCAGGCGGCCTCCATCTTAAAATGTATTAAGATTTACAGGTGGATTAAAGCCAACCATTTTAGCTTTACTACATACATTGCATTAAATTAGGCTATTAGTATTATTGTTGTTGTTATCGTCGTTATTAGTAGTAATAATAGTAGGCCTGGTTGCAGTAATAGGCTAGTAGTATAGCAGTAGTTGTACCGTTAATATTAGCCTATTCGTAGTAGTAATAAAACGCAGGCTCAATTATACAAAATTATACTTATACTTAATTATACTCTAAAGTTACCCAATTGTACGACAACTTCTACATCAGAGAATATTTTATACACAAACAAAAATCACTATCGAGGCTTTATTCAGGTTGCGCTATTGACCTGAGACGTAGTCCGCTTCGGTCGATATTTTTCACCTCTGTCCACGACCAAGGTGCTGAATGAAATTGCCTATCCGCTCCAACTGAAGGACCATAAACTGGAAGGACTATAAACTGCTAGAGTAGCCTACTGTCGTCGTGCTATTTTTTATTTCATTATTTATTTATTATAACAGCACAATTGGTTCGTCCCCACGCAACACAAAACTTTGTCCTTTGTACCTGCGTGGTAAAAGTGCGGTACGAAAGGTCAAGCACCTGCAAGTACAGTAGCCTACACATATAGTCTCTCTGGTTAAACAATGTCTCCATGTGTTGTTCAGTTAGTAGGGAAGTGTCCGGACCAAAAAGATACTCTTGAAAACGTTTCCAGTATTTGGCAAAACATTTTACGATGCAATCGGCAGGTGTCACCCTTTCGTCCTTTATGCTCTATTCAAGTCGTGAAAATTCATGTTTGCTGAAAATGTCTTCAATAAATGTGTTTGTTTGGTTAACTAAAGCTTCGTAGCCAACCAGAATCTAAAGGAGATAGTGCCTCATTTAATTTAAAGTTGATTTCATATGACTAGCCTGCCAAAACATGATTTGCTTTTATATGTCAGGGTAGCCTGAATGTTAGACTTTAACTATATTACGTATAAATATATTCTGCATAATTAACAACATCACTCGTGAAAGGTGTGACTGCAATCTTTACCTCGTAATGAAATGGGCTACAAAGTAGGTGCAAAGGTTACGTCATTTTTATACTTAAAACATCCAATAGCCCACATTGGTCCATGCAGGCGCACTCTGGGGGAGAGATCTATGGGTCATAAGCATCAGACTTTCTATTCTAGGAGTCTGTGACGTTCTTTTTCTTCTTGTAAAGAACAAGTTAATTTGTCTCTCAGCAACGAGCTTGCAGTTATGGAGCCCTCGAGCTCACGACTTGAGCGCTCCCTTCATCTATAAATTAATGAACTCTATTATTATTCTGCCTAAAATGAGCAATAACGAGTTTAAGACTACTGTCACGCTTCGACCAGTGAGGAACAGTTCAGACAACAGTTCAAGTTGCATGTTTACCTTTTTAGGGACGTGTTGTAGCCCCCAGTTACGAGTTACTTCCGCGCTTAAGTACGTGTTTTATGATTTTAGATTATTTAAAAACAAAACACTTAATTCAACGGACCATAATATTCTTTTTTTCCAGCACAGGAAAGGGTGACTTGCTCAATTTAATTATTAAAAAAAGTGCATTGGATTTAATTAGGGACATAATCGTCGTCCACATTTTGCGTGAATAAACAAAATTATTTCACACAAAAGCAGTAAACATCAATAACAGATATGTTCTGGGATAAAAGTCTACGGCTGAATCTGAAGGCGTAATATATTAGGGATTAAATAATGTGTGGCTATTCCAAATTGGTACATGCATCATTGGGAGCCTATGTACAGTATTATGAACAGGAAGAATAGTATGTATGTATCAGAAAACAGGCGTGAGTCATATATATATCTTGACAGGGCTACCCTGACATACAAACTGGCAATTATATTAGTTTACAGTGAATAATTTTTCATTTGGGCTGCAGCGTTATTTCCAATTCTTTGTCGATCACATGCTGTCATCAAAATGTCCAAAATTATTCCGTTCTACCAATGTAGTGGATGAAAGTATAGTCAAATATTGCGTGTGTACAGTAACATTACTCCCCTGATTTTATAAGGGTAGATATTGGAGCCTCCTAATTGGTTCAGAAGGGGGTCTGGGAGGTGCTATGCATATGACGTCAGGAATTGGCTGTCTCTCCTGGTTGAGGACTGTCTCTGCTTCTCTCCCTCTCTCACCCTCCCTGTGCAGCGAGAGGGGGGAGTCGCAAAACACATTAGACAGCGGCAGTAGCAGCGTGCGGCTCCGGTAGCTGTTCGTTACCCTCCGTTCCCTTCGTTGCCTCTCCATGAACATGCACAAATGCATACTCCCCTATCCCCTATGAAACCATAACACAGCCCAGCCACCATCATCATCACCATCCCGTTTCTTCCAGACTCATTCTTCGGTTATCACATTTTTTTGTTTCTGGAACCCCGTTGGGAAATACAACATTGAGCCAACGCTGCGATTCGTTTTTTTCTACCCTTTTCTGAATGACGGGCGGACGGTTTGACTTCGACGATGGCGGCACTTACTGTGGCGGCTGGGAGGATGGAAAAGCTCACGGACAGGGGATCTGTACGGGACCCAAGGGTCAGGGCGAATACGCCGGGTCCTGGTCCAACGGCTTCGAGGTAGTTGGGGTTTACACTTGGCCCAGTGGCAACACCTACCAGGGGTACTGGGCGCAAGGGAAGCGACACGGGCTTGGTGTGGAATCCAAAGGAAAGTGGATCTATCGTGGAGAGTGGACTCATGGGTTTAAGGGACGGTACGGAGTGCGTCAGTGCCTGAACACACCTGCAAGATACGACGGCACGTGGACTAATGGTCTTCAGGATGGATACGGAGTTGAAACATACGGTGATGGGGGTAAGAATTTATTTTAGTTGGCAAACTATTTAAAATATCGCGGTAGCCTGATTGATGGAGCGATGGATGTGTGTGTCGTTTTGCCAGTGCTTCTTAAACGCATATAGCCAGCTCGCTAAAGATACTCACGTTGATCTGACAGAGGATTGACAGCTAGCCAGTTTAAGTAACGTTACACCTTAGCTTATGCTTCGAGATAGTTCAGTAAGCTAGCTCGCCGCGAATGCATTAGGCTTGTGATGGTATTAGTTAGCTTGGCACATACCGCTTTTTAAAACCTGAGTTAGCATTAGCTACTTGTTGATGTCAAATATTTGAAATAAATGATACTATTATAACGCTTGACAGCTATTTAAGATACCCAGCAGTTAGCTACTGTATGCGTGATCTGACAACTTTTTATGATTGTTTTACAGTGGTTTTCACGGTCCGTCAAGCAATCAATTTTAAATCTGACGTAGCTGGCCAGCGTGCGCCAACTACCATACGTTGTTGTGTAACAACGTGGTTGGTCATCTTCACTATCAAATTACGCCTATGTGCATACTTAACTCACTAAAGGGGCGAATTGCCAAGTCGGTTTAGCAAATTCTCCCCCACGAATAGACGCACTTTACTGTTGGAGAATGGATCCTTGACGTTATATGACACAAACTCCGGCCTTGCTCTGCCATTTTAATGAAGCAGTGGCATTGCAAGTTATTGATATATGGCTTTGGGTTGGTCGGGTCAGCGCAGAGCTCTCCGGTAGAGGTCACATCTAATAATAGAACATCTACTAGTACTACACTTGGGACCAAGTCACTTTTTAACGAACATGGACATAAAGAATAGTATTGATTCTCGGTTGTTTGTTACGTCAGTGGTATAAAGCACTTAAAACTGTTGTTTACCACAAACTGATGTCATTTAGGGAAGATAAATCTTTTTAGGATAAACTTTTTAATAATAAACTTGGTTTAGTAGCGCTCATTGAACGCCTAAACTGGCCTGATATTTAGTCGGCTTATATTCCCATTTGCCCGAGCACAGATTAATCGAAATTAACTGCATAGGTTGTATTAACTTCATTTAACTTTACTGTTATGATTGCGTAAAACAGAGGTTTGCTGCTTCATACATATATGTATAAAGTAAAACGGAATACCCTATTTTAACAGATTAAAACATTATGCTTAAATGTATCCAGAACTGTTTCTATTCTGTAGACACTTAACCCCCTTTAACAGAGTAACTGATCCTGTCATTGGCTTGTATTCTATTTTGAGTGACCATGGTGCGTAACCAATGGGTGTAGTGTTGCCGGACACTATCCCAGTTACACATTAGAAGAAAATGTGTATATCCCTGGTTTTTATTATCAACCGTATCTATGTTTAATCAAAAAGAACCATTTATCCCTGTGCCCTGCCTACTTTGGAAACATCTGGCAAATGGGAATATAACCCGACTATGGGACCCCACTCTGAATTATTTATTGAGTTAAAATTCTGTTTAAAAATTACAGACAACATTTAATGTCCATTCAGACTTACAAAAAACACGTGCAATTACTAAAAGTAAGTAAGTATTAATGACTAAGTTTAGGCTAAATACTAGGCCTATGAACTTTCATGACTTGTTATTCGCAACATTGTGCATGGCCTTGCGATATAAAGATAATGCAGTGTCACGTGAATTGTGTAGATACAGCTTAAGTAAGTCCTCAAAATTCATAAAATAAGAGCTTCTACAAAATTCCATAATTGCTCAATTAGATTTTATGCTCAGCCTATCATAAATATCAGGAAAATGTATTCCCCTGTACTCAATATCACAAATAACTCAGGTTCACTTAAATTAGTGTTGATTTTGTCTAATTTACAAATAAAGAACATGCAATGATTCAAATTGGTTTAATGGTTTATTTGAGTGTTTATTCATAAAATACCTTATTCACCTAATAAATACATTTATCCACCTGGCTAATTCTTATAATTTGTTGTTTTTTTATTTTTTATTCATATCACAGTTTTTCCACATCATGGCTGAATATTTACTAGGCCTAATTCTTTTGTTTGGGAGCTGCCTAATGCAGTGAGTGGGTATCTCTTTAACTCATGAGTGTACTCCAAACTCTGGCACCTGTGTGATATTTTTCCAGCATGTGTGCACCACCTTCTCTTTAGTGAATACTTATTGAACCAATTTAGGATAAGCACCATGAGCACCACTGGTCTATAGCAGTCCCTCACCAGTGCATGCCAGCCCAGTAGTAGTGTTGGTAATGGCAGTATTGCCAACACAAGGGGAAAGAGCACAATACTAAGGGGATGATAATTGTGAGGCTGTTTGCTGTTTCTGATTTGTGTGCCTGTGTGGTCTGCCTTTCTGTGGACCCTATGAGGCGATGATAACACAGGTTCGAGTGTAGTTCTCACAGATAAGGTCATTAGCTCAGCACACTGTAAAAACTCCACAGATGATAACACTGGTTCGGGTGTAATTCTTACAGATGAGGTCATTAGCTCAGTATGCTGTATAGACTCCACAGATGATAACACTGGTTCGGGTGTAATTCTCACAGATAAGGTCATTAGCTCAGCACACTGTAAAAACTCCACAGATGATAACACTGGTTCAAGTGTAATTCTTACAGATGATGTCATTAGCTCAGTGTACTGTAAAAACTCCACAGATGATAACACTGGTTCAGGTGTAATTCTTACAGATGAGGTCATTAGCTCAGCACACTGTAAAAACTCCACAGATGATAACACTGGTTCGGGTGTAATTCTTACAGATGAGGTCATTAGCTCAGTATGCTGTATAGACTCCACAGATGATAACACTGGTTCGGGTGTAATTCTTACAGATGAGGTCATTAGCTCAGCACACTGTAAAAACTCCACAGATGATAACACTGGTTCAAGTGTAATTCTTACAGATGAGGTCATTAGCTCAGCACACTGTAAAAACTCCACAGATGATAACACTGGTTCAGGTGTAATTCTTACAGATGAGGTCATTAGCTCAGTATGCTGTATAGACTCCACAGATGATAACAGTGGTTCGGGTGTAATTCTTACAGATGAGGTCATTAGCTCCGCGTTCTGTAAAGACTCCACAGATGGGCTGCTGTCATTTAGTGCGATGTCCTCTCTCTGTTCATCGGGACTCGCAGGAAACTCGGGGGACGGCCATCTTTTAATTACATTCTCCCTCTGATGACTGCGGGTAATTAGATATTTCATGCAAATGTGGAACAGTTCCTCAGTCGGGCACATCAAAGACAGGCTGTCTTCCCAAACTTCTCCCTTTCCCCTCGCGCTCGCTGGAATCCTGCCTGTTCTCTGATCAGAATGCACCGCGCAATGCGGTGCATCACCAAAAAAGAGAGTGGTGAATTCCAGTTGACTTTTTTTCCCCCCTCTGTTCCCCGGACAGGTACGTACCAGGGCCAGTGGCAGGGCGGGATGCGGCACGGGTACGGCGTCCGGCAGAGCGTGCCGTACGGGATGGCCACGGTGATCCGCTCGCCGCTGCGCACCTCCCTGGCGTCGCTGCGGAGCGAGCAGAGCAACGGCACGGTCCTGCCCGACATCACGTCCGACAGCCCCGCCGGCACGCGCGGCGGCTTCGTCCTCAACTTCCACAGCGACAGCGAGGCGGGCGGGGCCGGAGGGAAGAAGAAGGGCCTGTTCCGCCGCGGCTCACTCTTCGGCAGCCTCAAGCAGCTGCGCAAGTCCGAGTCGCGCTCGTCCATCTCCAGCAAGCGCAGCTCGGCCCGCAGCGACGCCGCCATGAGCCGCATCAGCTCCAGCGACGCCAACTCCACCATCAGCTTCGGCGACGGCGAGCTCCCCGACGACTACGCGCCCGCCGAGGACAACGTGGACGCCACCACCACCGAGGCCTACATGGGCGAGTGGAAGAACGACAAGCGCAACGGCTTCGGGGTGAGCGAGCGCTCCAACGGCATGAAGTACGAGGGCGAGTGGACCAACAACAAGAGGCACGGCTACGGGTGCACCCTCTTCCCCGACGGCACCAAGGAGGAGGGGAAGTACAAAAACAACGTCCTGGTGCGCGGGATCAGGAAGCAGCTCATCCCGCTCAAAAACACTAAAACCAAAGAGAAGGTGGACCGGGCCGTGGAGGGCGCTATACGGGCGGCCGCCATCGCCAGGACGAAAGTGGAAATAGCAGCTTCCAGGTAAGGGGCGGGGGTCCTCGCACCCGCGCGCTCGGGGAGAAAGCTGTGCCTGTTTTTGGGTGAATGTGGGCGGCGTCCAGTCTGAGTCAGGATTTTTAGGAGACTGATTTGGTCATGGAGTTCCAGGTGGTGTACTATCCTGAACAGTAAATAGCGTCCCTTGATTAAGAACATGATTAAGAACTTAGGCAGAGGTAAATGCAGTAGACCCCATGGACTTCCAGGCCTGGAGTCACCCAGTCCATGATCAAGGCTGTATTCTCAGATGACTGAGTATGGCTGTTTTTAAAGGGTATTTTGTCAAATAAATATTTTTGGTTCCAGTTTTGAGTGCATTGGCATTGCAGCAGTTAATCAGGAATGGTTTGGAACAGCATTTCCCATGGTCCTGGTTTCACATCATTTGAGTTGATGTGATTAGGTTGGATAGTGTTCAACTGATCTGGTGATGAAGTGTCTTTGACAGTCTGTTTCTAGACAAAACCTCTGGATCTGGAAATTCCAAAATCGGGAAAGAGTGACTTGTTGAAACGAGTTGTTGTTTAAAGTTGAAATTAATTGTTGCAGATTAGTATTCAACGAAGATGAATTCATTTTTTGATATGTTATTCGGACTCTAGCTAGCCCTATATAATTTGATCACACTTTGATTGTCTCAAGCTTAATCAAAGTGTAATGATAAAAGAAAGCGTAATGATAAAAGAGAGCAAGTTCACATATTATTCTTGTGGAATTGCCCCCTGCATCATAGAGGACAGAGTTCTACAAGAATAATATGTGAACTTGCTTTCTTGTATCATTTTATTAACAGAAAAAGACATTTATTGGACATGGATACTTTGCATATTGAACAATGCTGACACCAGATCCAATTTAAATTAACGACTTGGAAAAAGCAGAGGCTTGAACAAAAACTAGCACGGCCCCCCAAGGACCCCAAACTCAGAAGCTTTGACATCTTTGGTCATTAAAAATCTGTCCAAAAAGAAAAGCAAAAAACAAAAGTTCCTTTTCAGATTGTTTGGCATCTCACACAAGTTCCAGATTTTCTCCACAGAACTGTCTAGCTGAGACTGTCACCGTTAGGCCTATTTTGGCTTGGGCACAGGGCACAGGACTTTCAGACATCATAAAGAAAGGAAAATGACACCTCTCTGTTGCATAATGTTGTCATTGTATGCCCATCCTGATCTGCCTTCAGTTGGTTGCCATAGTGATGCTGCCGGTGAGTTTTTTTGCCTGTCAGCGACATTTTTCTCTCATTTGACGGCAATAGGAAATTTGACACAACTCATAATTAGACTTTCGTCCTTTTTTTTGTTGTGATCAACAAAGCCCCTTGATGTTTCAGGCCTTAATTCATCAACGTCCCTTTTGTTCCTCGAGTTCTCCTTTCAGACGATCAAACGCCTGCCTTCGCGGTGTTAAAAATGTCTTCAAAACTAATCCGTGCTCCATTTTAGAGGAGTACCTTAGTTCCAGGCGGTTCATCCTCCTAACGTGCGTATGATCGGTGAACAGATTCACCCTACGCACTAGCACCAGATCCTAACGGTGCTGACTGTGGCCAGCAGCCCCCAGGGTGTTGCCTGATTGGGCATCATTCCGCCCAATGAGGAAGGGTTTCAGTCAATGTGATTGTGCTTATGTCGCGTGCACTGGACCGTCTGTCTGTACCCCAGCTGCGCATGAAGTGTAATCCACTGATGGATGGAGCTGGTGGGTCGGACTGGAGGGAAAAGCAGCTGCAGACACATGCTTCAGGAGAGCACAATGCCAGGCTGCTCCGTCCTCAATTCAAAGGCCACTAATACACTGGGCTAAAATGTGATTGGATGCTTTTTAAAAAATAGGAGCAGCCAATAAAACTTGGGATAAAACTTGGCTTCGAAAAAAAGGGGACATATCTCATTTATTTGCATGGTAATTTTATATCTGGTCTTATAGACAGATGGGTGATATGACATACTTCATGTGTTCTAGACAGGGGTCGCAGTACACCAAAAATAAATGTATAAAAATGGCTGTACAGACACTGATAATGACAGTAATTAAAACATTAAGCTAATCCCTAAGAAATGACACAAAACCAAGAATGTACAAGTATAGACAGCTCACTGTACAATTATAGGGATTTTTGTTGGTTAAGATCAGCTAACCCCTTGTAAAACTGGAATGCACTGTAAAGTCATTTGGTATGAAATAGATACGAGAGCAGCGTGGTCCAGTGAAGGTTATACAGGGGAAAGGTTAGGTTGGCCTGGCAGTTTGACTAATAGGCCTAATTTACTCAGATTTACTCAAACAAGGTTTAAAATAACACCGCAAGTGTGGTGTATTGCTGTTGCTTGCCGTCTCTACTGAGGTGGATTTTGCACTGAAGCGCAGGGTTGCTTCACTTCTACCAAAAGGCTGAAAGTTCGCGGCAGCACTTTTAGTGCTTTTTTATTTTAGCAGTCTCAAAAAGCTTTACATCTTCATTTTGTATGTATGAGGCCCTTAGAAACCAATCCTGGGTCAGAATCCGCACTCTGCTGTAAATGCCTGGGGTTTGAACTGGGGTTGAAGGTGTTTAACCTGGGACAGAATTAATGGAATTTTAGGGGAATGGAACCTTGAAGGGACGTTAACAGCGTTTGAACTGTTGGCCGGGCTGAATGTGGGAAACCAATCACCCTTTTCATTTTGGGAGGGGTGTATGTGTCTCCTCCCTGGTGAGTCCGTGGTGCATTTTACACAATTGCAACACAGTATTCTAGTGGTGAAAATACGGTGAAAAATAAGGGAAAGAGCCGTCAAGGAGTTCAGGTGAAAGCCCAGCTAAAAAGTGAAAGTTTTTCAACCTGGCTGACCAGGATGTAGCCAAGCTACTTCGGAGGTAAAACCTGGGCTATATTGGGGTTAACCTGGTCCTCTTATATCAAAACATTTCTCAACATAGATTTCCACCCCTCTAGACCTCTAGACTGCTTTTGCTCACTGGGTGTATTCATATACTGGAAACCTTGAATGCACTCATAATTCCAGAAAAGCTGGACAAATCCTCATCCGTCCTGCGCCCCCAGCACTGCACAGCGCGGTTCAGTCCAGCCCAGGGAAAGGGAACCGGCTCCTGCTCTCCAGTGCCCCGCCCGTTTCCTCCACACAGCGGGGTCGTGGCTGTTTATCCGCGGCTCCGTAGCCGCCAGTGTCCCGAGGCTCGGCGGTATCGGCAGCCGTTCCCCCCTCCGCCGTTCCCCCCTCCGCCGCTACCCCCTCCGCCGCTATTTCTGATGGCCCCGCTGGCCCCCGCTGGCCGGGGATGCTGCGATAAGGTCACGTATCCTGTCATACGGCGATGTGTCCGACGCCGTCCTGCCAAGCCCCGCTCAGATGTCCGGCCGCTGCAGGAGACCTGCCACGGACAAACCGGGCCTGACCTTTTAACGTGGAGTCGGGCGTCGGACCGCGCCGCCACCGCGGAACACCGCGCCAGGAGAACCCGCTAAGACACACCTGTTACTGGCCCATTACCTGTTACATGTACATACACACACACACCTGCTTTTTTCTGTTTTTTATCACGCGTCGTAAAAAAGGATACCCTGACGAAGGTTGTTCACAGCCAGTACATTGGCGCAGTAAATGTCGAGAGATGCTTGTGAAATTAAATATAGTGTTCATTTAATTCCTTACAGACTAAGTTTTTTAGGTTCTAGGTTAAATGTTGTGCTTTTTTTTGTTTAATAAACACAGAGCTAAGCACAGCAGCAAAATATGTATATTTTACACTATGATTTGTCTTGAATGTGCTTGCCAGAATGTGCAATTTGGAAAAAAAAAAAAAAAAAAACTGTTGAACCTTTGAAGCAAATCACCTCAGCACTCCCTTTCAATGTTTTCACAAGCACATGGAGGAACAGTGAAAGAGATCTGTCCCTGAGTTCCCAGTTTAACTGCAGACAGTGGTCCCCTTTTTCCATTTTAATGTTTGTAATGGCTATAGTCTATGGTGGGCTAATGAGAGAAGGATGAAATGTTTCATACAAAAAGACGCTGCTTTAAAATCCACTGACAGAGATTAAGAAGGTGATGTGTACTCTTTTTTCAATTATGAAAATAATTTGACATGTAAACAGTGTAATCCGTAGGCCATGTAGTAGTTTACATCTGTGAAGTCACATGATTTCTGTGTGTGTATGCAATGGAGAAGGAGAGTTATTTGAATAACAATATATTTTTTTAAAGCGTAATTGATATTAAGCTCATAAGCTTCCGCTCTTGGATTCTGTCATTAAACCTCTGTTGCTTTTTTTCCCGCGTGTGATTATGCAGAAAGCTTTGACATTTAACTTCAAGCTCCAAGACTTTTAATAATGCCAATGCCCTTGGCAGGCATGCAAAATAATTATGTGTATCGCATCGCCTCATATTACAAAAGCGCAAATAACTGTGCGTATATCCATGTATTAGGCAATAAACAGATGTAGTTTAGTATTATAGGTTCATCGTGAGGGACTGTCCGATTTGTATCCACTGCATCAAAGCTACAGTTTGAGAGGAAACTGTGTACCGATTTGCTAAACAAGAGCCAGGTGGGTAAAACAATTTTCGCTGTGTACCACAGAATGCATGTACAGTATGTCAGTACCCACTGGCAGAATTCAAGAAAGGATTAGACACCAGTTCCCTCTGATCGATTCATCGGGAAAGGTCCGGAGCTTGCAGCGGCCCCAGGAGGTTTAAGCAAATGAGTCGGGCGGCATGTAGTGTAGCCCGCACGCATCGTTTGAGCCTCGGCAGATCGCTCGTGTCGATGGGGAGAGGCCAGATGTCCTGTAGCCGCTCTGGCACTGCGCTGATAAAGGCGATCGACGCAGGGTCACATGACGTGGAGGGCCACCAAGACACTAATGGGCAAGAGAGCAGAGGAGCGGCCAGTGGTTTATGAGGAAATGTTTCAGCCAATAATGAAGCCAGTGAGTTTGGGGAGGGAGGTTTAGAGCCTGTGGAGGAAATGTTCCAGCCAATAAAGGATTGGCAAGCCATGAGAGTTACAACCAATGGGATTTAAAGGGAAATGTTATAGCCAATGAGAGTTCATGCTTATTTGCTGCGGCTAGTGAGAGGGAAGTGTTATAGCCAATGGAGTTTAAAGGTAAATGTTACAGCCACTGAGTGATCATTTGCTTAGTTCAAGCAAGTCAGTGATTGACAGCTAATTGTAGTTCTAGAATCCTCTCTCACATCACTAATTAGAAACTACTGAAACTGAAAAAGGACTCCAGACCACAAGGGAGAGAGCAATGAACAACCAAATGTACATGTGTAGCTTAAATAATAAATGAAACTCTGTTGGACGTCATATTTTATGCCCTGATGAAAAAATCTGGTTCGCTGTTTTCAGGGAATAGATGAAAATTTCTCTTCCTCAAAGACTGTAAAACTGAAGCAAACACTCTCGCGCCTGGCTGAAGTGTCAGGTCTGCACATCCGTTTTAGACCTGCTCAGGTCAGTGAGTCAGCTCTAGTGTGCCTTAACTCTTAGCCCTGTTGCCGCATACTAGCCTAACCTTATACAAACATCCTCCTGTTTGTGAAACCATCAGTGTGGATACAAGCTGCTTCATGTCTGCGTGTTTCTCTGCAGGTACGGTAGAATTAGCCACACGTAAAGCTAACAGATTCATTTAGGGAATTAAATACTGAAACTTTTACTTGAAAAGAAAGCACAGCAGCATTTCTGGGCAGGGAGTCATGACATTAGCGCTGGGCTAGTTGCTAGCTGAGCAAACATGTCCAGTGTATAATTGCATCCAAATTCTCTTTAAATGAAATAAACTCGTGGGAATGTTTCCTGCTTTCCCACTGTCATTTTAAATGGCCCCTGAATGAGAACTGTGAAAAATGTCCAAGAAATAACAATAACTGGTAGGCTGTCGGCAGGTTGCCTAACAGTTGGACCAGTTGACATTTATATTTAATTGCAGCTTTAATGGAGCTTGTGCATAAAACTTCAGTGCAAAATTAATAATGAATCCCTGCAAATGTGTTTGTGCCGGATACAGTATTTAAATTAACCAGACCCTATCCCTGGGTTTAGACAAAGGTTGTATTTTCTGCCAAACAACAAAAAAAATCCTTGTTGTCTTTCTTTTAGTAGGAAGTTTAGCAGCAGCTCTAATAATTGCACAGTTTAATTAACTGTACTGGTGTGGTGGATGTCTTCTGTATATATGTAAGTCTTTTTCTTATGTTAGATCGGCAAGCAACTGGATGTAATGAGGATAATGTAATGTAATGTAAGGGTAAAGCAGCAGTGGAAGTGACCTGTGTTTGCTTCAGTCCTCCAAGTGCCACGCCCACGACTCTACTCTAATCTTTACATCACTTCCTCTCTGTGAGACCATCCTCCCCATTTTTTACCTGTAATTTTTTATTATTTCATCTAGTTCAAGGACCTGCTGATTACTGACTGCTTGGCATGGGACCTGTCAAACACAAATGCTAATGAGTGCTTTTGTAACCAGGGTTGCGGTTGGCACGGAGCTTGCGTAACCAAGGAGCCGTGCCCGCGAGAAACAGGGAAAAAAAAGGACGCGCCTCCGCTGTTTTTTTTTTTTTGTCCGTTTTTTTTTTTTCTCCTGCCGTTTCATCTTTTTTATTCCCTTTGAAGATCCTGCAGTTGTGTAGCAGATGTTGCGGAAGCCTGGCGAGTTCCCATAATCCCCGCAGCTGCTCCGGCTGATCCCAGATCAGCTGTTAGCATGCCCTGCCAGTCAATAATGCGCAGATCACTGATGCGGGATCAGTAAGGAATGAAGGATCGCTTTTAGTCTCGAATTTTATGACACCTCCCTGCTACCAAATTGCCGGGCTCAGCACGGGAGTTTAATAGATTAGGGTTAGGGTCAGGAGGGGTCAGGTTGGAATCGGGGTTGTGGTTGGGTTTAGGGTCGTCACACCTGTGGGTGAGGTTTCCATATCTGCCCCTGTCAGCAAGCGCCTAATCAGTTCTCTGGGGGTCTATGATCAAACTGTGCAGCACAGAATACCCCCTATTACCCCCCCCCCCATTAACCCCCCCCCCCCCAGCTCCCTCTCCCAGGGTAACATCTTGAACCTGCCATTCAGAACAAGAGAGCCAATAAGGATTGGGGGGGAGGGGGTGATTGGGGGGGTTTTACACGTGCGGCTGGGACTCGGGCTCCGGTGTGTCAGCACGGCGCTCTGACTATATAAGGAGAGGTACAGGACGTGACAGGAATACAGCCCCCCGCAGCAGCTGATACAGGAGTACCGTCATCTGTCCGACCGCTCAGCCGAATGGGGGGGGGGGGGGGGGGGGGGCGAGGGGGTGTGTGTGTGGGGGGGGGAGATTTTGTTTATCACCGGCCGCAACGCCGTTGGCACTGGGTCTCTCCGTTTTAATTCCTCCCCACACTCGTGTTTAAAGCACCAAAGCCCCACTTTCGCCCCAGGGGGTTTTTTTTTCGAGAGGGCTGGCTTTAGGCTTGGTCGTCAGCCAAAAAAAGGATTAAAAAAAGAGCCGTTATAACGTGATAGAGAGGGCGGGCAAATGGAGGAAAATCCACGTGTTTTGAATTGTGGCGGAAAAAAAACACTGACGCACGCTATTAAATCTGACTGGGTGAAATGGCCACCTATCTGTCGTCAGTGGGCCTTACAAGACACACGATGACAAGAGCGACCAAGATTTACTGCCCTCAGCTTTTCACCGCCGGGCACATGTACCCCTTTCACCCATCCGTTGGGTAAAAACACACTCCGTTATTAGCAACAGAGAAGCAGAAGATTAATTACAAAAAAAACATGCAAATATTAGGCTGCTTTTCTTTAAAATTGATTGTGATTGATTAGCCTTGAAAGATTATAGCTTGAAAGTAGTTTGAAGATTTCCTGCAAAACAGAATCTTCCATCTGGCAGGTTAAGCATGATGCCCTCGGTCAGACTCAGATATAATTCATTGTGCGTGCCATTCCTGGCTCTGTTGGAATATGAAATCTAAAATTAGTTCAGCTGATGCAATTGCAGTGTCTGCTTACTTCATATTGTTTTTAAATTGCTGATGACAACAACACGTACACACGCGTGTCCTATTAAGGAAACAAACACTAATTAATCAAAATTAGCTTCAGTTAGGTTGAAGAGTGTGTCTAATATTTTGGCCGATATCCAAAACTTTCTTCTTGAATTTAGACAAGGCTTTTTTTTCCAGCAGTGGATGAGCCATATTAAAAACTTTAATTAATCTATAAGAACTCCATAAAAGAAGATTGTAATGTATCTAAACCCACAGATTTAATAAAGTTTGTTATGGCAGTGACTGGATTAAACTGGACTTGGATATAGTGATTTTTATCTTATACTGAGTGTCTACATACTGATACAGCAGACAAAGGTAACAATAGCCTAGTTAGTGCAGTAGAATGCACTAAGGTGTCAATCATCCTTGCAGAAAGGGTACATAAGCAGCATAACACTGAGGGATATGTTTTATTGCTGTTTCTGTATGCATATCATATGAACAATTTATTGAAAAGCCCAAGGTGTAGCGTGTTGTGAATGCCATATCTGCAATAACTATGGAGTATGATGCGTACACAAAAGGGCTTGCATACAGGAAGTGATGTTATGACCTCGGAAGTATATCTTTAGTATACATCTACAATAGTTGCCCAGTATAATAGTGTTTCAAGACCAGAAAAAAATAGCACAGTAGAATCTTCCAGGGCATTCATTATTTTTGTCGGAAAGTGTGCTGAGAGATAGCCTATATATTATGCGGCCAGACTTCTTGGCTTGTCATCAGCTGCTTTAATTGGTCAATTAGAATAAGTTCTGAGTAAAAACAAAACCAGCAGACTGTAGCTTTCCAGTGCTGCAACTGCAGACCCTGCCTCTAAGGATTACTGCTCTGTGAACGGCATGGCTGCAGTATCTCTCTTCTTCAGTTGTGTCTACATTCAAAGGCATAAGTACAGGAAGTAACATAATGAGCCAGGAGGTGTATCTGGTGTATATGGTAAATATGTGGGTTATCTTCACATATACAAGGCCAGCCATTGCACAGTATGACCACTTGAATCAGTGAGTAATCTTGTGTTCCGTTTCTGTCATACAGGCCCTAGGTCAAATTGAGCACTTGGCTTTGTTTATTTCAGCTTTTCCGTGTAAATTGAGCCACCACTTTACCTGGAAAAATAAGGAAAACGCAGCTCTTGTGCACGAATGTGTCACGCTCAGTTGAAAGGAGTACATTGCAGTTAGATATAATCTGATCTCTGGTGTGGCTTCAGGGCTGTTAAAGTCATTAGGCCGTGTCTTTCATGGTGGTGTAAGAGCAGCATGACACGAGCTGAACCGCCATCATGTACAGTGATGTTAAATCAGACCCGTGTCTGATATCCCGGTTCCCTTAAGGTTATTCGCATCGATCTTAAAGGAATAGCTCCTTCGCTGAGGTTCTTTTAATGTTATTTCTGTTTTAATGTAGGATTTTGATTGGCCCAGACAGTTCTCATGTGCAATGTAGGATATTTTAGATATTAAGAGGAGTTTCTCACAGCCTTTACAATGCTGGGTATATGTGAATTTGGGGGATTGTGGTCATTTAAAGCAAAGAAAGTACACTTAAATTAATTCCAATGCAGAGTGTACTGGGACAGTAGGCTTCCAGAGGCTGTACATATGAGCAGATTAGTTTTACAGTATACTGTGATAATATGATGAACTGGTAAACTTATTAGTTTATAACGGCACCAAGCACCCTGTCTAATCCTCTGTGCCTTGAATACAAAGAGAAGATACCCAGATAACAAGGCCAGATCTGTACCAAGTCCTGCCTGGCAGTGCGAACTTCGGGCCAGAATCGGTCCAGATCCGGCCCGGAGTCACTTGCTATCTGGGCATTTTCAACATCTGATGAATGAGTCTGCCTTAAAAGAGCAGACCTGTGAGGTTTGGGCGAGTGCTCTTCGTCTGTAGGGGAACGCCTGTACCCCAGCAAAGGATCGCTGGAGCGGTGGAGCCAGCACCAGGGAGGTCTTTTTACGCTTCTGTTTCCTGGGAGAGTTCCGTGAGCCGACTGGCAACACACTAAACCCATAAAGCTGGTTTTAGGCACGGTAATTAGCATGCTCAAGTTGAGTTCATGTGTCCTTGCATCTCATCAAGGTTAAAATGATTCAGTTCAAGATTATCTCTCCTGACTCTCAGTTTCTTTAGATGCGCAGGAGTCTGTATGGTAAGTTATACACACGCTAACACACACATATATAGGCCTGTATATAGAATGCATGCCTGTGCTTCAAGCCAGCTGTATCTGTATGTATTTACACATGCATGTATCTCTGTGTGCACTGGCGCACATTAGCATACTTTATGTAACCAAAGCACCATGGGAAAAAAAAGATGAATCAGAAAAGGTCACATGCCGTGCTGCGGACTCCTGTGGCGGCTCTGTGCATTTGTAAGAGAAGCTTCTGATCTCTTTCTATCCCATGAATACTCCTGTCGCACTGCCGTGCGGCGTCCCAAATGTTAACACTGTTATTCCTAATACGATCGTGAGCTGTAGCCTCGTGCAGCCATGATGTAAATGGATCTTATTTACCTGTGGAAAACGTCTACCTGTCAAAACACCGACAGACACAGTTAAGACGTGTTAGAGAAGCTTTTCTTACTCCCAAAGAAAAGTCAGTACGGTACTACTCAGTCCAGAACTGGGAAATGGCTAGTGTCCCGTGTTTGTCACAACATGTAAATAATAGAGAGTTAATCATATTTCATTAGTTGCTTTTTTTAATGCTTTCTCCCCCTTTTGCTCATCGCCGCCTATGTTGTAAATTCAGAAAGGCGCAGAAGGAGTATGCGCTGTCCTCCGAAGCGCGTTGTCCCTGCTGAGTGACAGGCGAGGTCACTGGTGCGCAACGAGGCGTTGTCGAGAGGTACAGGACGTGACAGCCAAACCCAGCCAAACCCAGCCAAACCCTCCCTCCCCAGGTGGCGCTCACGCCAGGTGTGTGTCGCCCTGGGGGGGGCTCACAGCTGCAGTCGCGGCCGCACTGACGGGGTCCGGGTTCGATGCCAGCCCCGTGAGGCTCGTCCATGCACTAGAACAGCCATCACAGGATGAGCCACTCAACTCCCTTAAAGCACATTGCTGATGAATATGAGTGCGTCTCTTCCTCTGTCTGTGGTATTACTGATTGACTTGTAGCTGGGTGCAACCTGCAGTGGACTTTACATCCGTATGTTCAGACTATACCTTGGTCCCCAGAGCCTTGGACGTGTCCCATGCTATCGCAAAGTGTGTGTTCACTCAAACAACTGTGTGAACTCTCATATGAGAGTAGTACTGCTGCTTTCGGAGACCTATATGAGCACATCATCCAAGATGGTTAAGATGCTAGTTTACTTCACTCAAGGATGCTGTTAGACATTTCATATCCTAGTCACTGAGTAGAGCATCTACAAAACAAGTGATGATGATGATTTTTCTTTGTATTAGTATTAGCAGTAGCAGTATTAATATGAGATTATTGTGATATCAGTGGGGTGGTTATGCAGTCTTTCTGCTGTGAAGGAAGGCAGTGTAACAGCTGTACGGGGTCCTGCAGCTCCAGGGTGAAAAGAGCAGGTTGTTTACAAGGTAATGCTTGAGAGGAGTTGCAGCCACTTGTGATACTGGAGATCATACAGAAAGGAATCAGCACAGATTGTGTGTAGGAGTTGGTGTTTCATTGCCCACATCACAGTATTTGGACAGTTCTAGTTCTTCTCTAGTTTGGTAAATTCACTAAATGCCTGTGTCACGATTCTTTTTTTTTTTCCAATTCCAAAGTGGATGAATGACAGTAATTAACATTATTAAAGCTAACCAAAAACTGCAATAATATTTTACATTTTGTTAGCTCTGAGGCGTTACCCCCCTCTGAGGTGTGTGTGTGTGTGTGTGTGTATGTGTGCGAGTGCGAGTGTGCGTGTGTTTGAGTGCGTGCATCTATGCATGCATGCGTATGTGTGTGTATATATATGTCTAAGCTGTGCTCTCATTAAAAACCACTCAATTTCGTCAGTCCTGCTCCTGTTGCCTGGAGATTCTGCCTTTCTTCAGCAGATTCGACACCAGATGAAATGCTGCACTAAGTAGGTAAAATGTACTTACCGAGGGCCTTAGCCTATGTGAGGGGTTTGTTTGTTTTGTTGTTTAAATCAATTTAAAGCAGCTTTTTCAGTCTGCGGTCCACCAGCTGAATGGTCTGGTCAGTATGGTCAGTGGAGTACACGTGAGGCCACATTGAGCCATTATCTTCTTGACCAATTAAAATTAAATCGTTGGAAATATTTGTTTTGCTACAGCCAACATCTTGTGTACATTTTTGGATGAAACCTTGAGTAGATCTGGCCCTTAATGCACTGCTGGTGTGGGCTGAGTGCACTTGGACAGTCTCGCCAAGTGTGGATCGCTCTCCCAAGGGGATGTTACTGTTGGAAACACAGTGTGTTCTGAGGATCTGTCATCTGACATCTCCAAGGGCCTAGACTTTGTGTGTGTGTGTTTCTTTTTTTTTTTTACATGACCACTGTGCCCGCAGCAGACTCCTTATAACTGTGCTGGCTTGGTTCATTATTGGCACAGGGGCCAGGTGATGTGGTGTAGTGCTTGTCCTACCCCTCCCCCAGCTTGCATAAAGTAGATAGTGGATGAGCGTTGTCATGGTGATTGTTCTAGGCTAGCTCTTCAACCCTACAGTTTTTGTTGTAACCAAGAAACTGATTTTGCTGGCGTTACTATTTTTTTGTAAGTTGTGTTTAATTATATAAACAGCTGTAAATCCTCCAGTTTGGCTGTGTATTTGACTTATTTATACATTTATTTGTTTACAATAATGTTTTAATGTGGCTTTAATCTAATCCCTGTGCTTTCTAACTGAGCAATGACAATGCCCAATATATATTTTTTTACAGACTTTATACATCTATGGACATCTATAGGATGTGTGAATACAGTGGTTGTGTGTGTATGCACGTATGTGTGCACTGTATGGATTGTGATTGTACATCTATAGGATGTATGAATATCATAATAATATCAGCACCGATTCTAAATCACGAGTAAAATACGAGATGTATATTAGAACGTGTAGGCTATATGTAGCCTAGCTCGGGTGCAGACTTGTCTGCAACCTGAAATATGCACTTTGGATGACATTATTTTATGTTGTGCTGTTAAAAAAAACTAACCCTGTGATAATTCTGACTCATAAGCAGGGAAGGTGCTGTAAAAGATTAATATTAATATGAATATGAATTATTGGACTGACACCTGTGGAGAGATGCTGTGTTCTGTGTTATGTGGGCCCAGGTACAGTGACAGCGGTGTTATATTACCAGTGTCTTGCAATCACTCTGGTTTACAGTATCAGCGGCATGGATTCAGTAAATCTTTTGTCTTTCGCTTTATTTTACTAATAATTGCAAGTGTTTGCAGTTTTCCAAGTTCAGAAATTTGTGAAGAGAAAAAGTGTAACTAGGACACTTTTTTATGTTTTGCTTTAAGGTATTTAGCAGATACGTCATGTTAGGTGAGCTGATATGGGTAAATTCATCTTTAATATGTAGAATCATCTTGTTTCCTTACAAGATGTAGGCCTATTACTGCAACTGTTAAGGTTAGTTGTAATGTTCAGACCTACAATGAAATATAAGGATGCATGTAAAGGAACAAGGAACATAATTACAGTGCAAGACAATCACAGTGCCGGAGACATCTCAAACACAGAAAATAAGCCACTGAATTTGCAGGGTACATGTAATCCATTTACTATGCTGCTATATGCATGAATAAAGAAGGATTTGGTATTCCTAGTTTTCAATAGCATTACTAGCAGGCCTAAACCAGGCACGACCAATTTCTCTTTGAAAGGAATGTATGATAATGTCACGTGACACTTAACTGCCTTAATATTATTTTCGGTAATCTAAATGAGAAAATACTTTTAAACCGTGCACTTATTGCACCATGTGGGTTTAAAGATTCAAATTAAATTTAGATGATTAAAATTGATGGTTGCGTTTGTTCTTTTGGAAGTGAAGCAAAAACTTGTGGCAACACTCATAAGTTCACAAACCACTCAATAAAATGCACAAACTGCATGGGGTTCTTGGTGTCTTTAAACGAGTAGAGGGCTATGCATGAATTAGAGCAGGTGAAGAGAATGGTTTCAGGGCAGGAAATTTACTTTCATCCACTGACCACAGTGGCTGGGGCACCTCAAAATTCCTCAGCGAATTTCACAGTTTTACCAGACCACTAGATAATTAGAATAGAACAGGACCTCCTGTTCTATTCTGAGTGATGGGTGGTTACCTGCCAACGTGGCTGGCGCAGCAGAGAAGCGTACCAGCCACAGATTAAATGCATTTGGCAGGTGGCTGGTGTTCATTTCCCACCATAGCTGGTTTGCGTCCCTGACTTGAGGAGAAGATGGAGGCGGCAGCCGTGCGCCTGGGCCGCCCCTGAGTTTGTGTGAGATGGTGTCTCGGGGCAAATTCCTTTCTGGAACGTCCTGTCGTATGAGCGCTCCTTAGCAGCAGGGGGTAGGGGGTGGTGGGTAGCGGGTGGGGTGCGGGCTGGCTGCGGGGGAAGGGGGAACGTGGGTCTGGGTAGGACAGCGTCAGCATGTGCCTCTGAGAGTCTCCAAATAGGCCAGGGCTCCCAGAGACCGCCCCGCGAGCGTGCGCCCCGCTCAGACTGGCACGAACAGCCCCGAAAAGAGGCCAGGGTCTGAAATTTAAGAAGGCCCTAAAATTAGAGGGGTGCTCGGATGGATGGCCCTGTAGTCTTAAATACTCTGGAGTCCCACGGAGGGACACACACAAATAGATTCTACCCGGCTCGCGCACACAGACGTAAACCCCTCGCTTGCTTCGGCAAAGAGAGATTCCAGTTCGCCTGTCAGGCCTGGCGTGATATTCAGCCAATCTCAGAAGTCCGACGTGCTTAACATATCCTCTCAACCACTCCCTAACCCCCCCCCCCCCCCCCCAAAAAAAAGATAACTGATGTGCCTTTCTCTCTGCAGCTTGACCAAACTTTGTAGCAGACCTGTCCATTACACACCACTTTTGCCCCTAGGTGGGATGTGTAATAATGGTGTAATGTGAGTCAGGTCTTTGGTCAAAAATTCCCTGCCATCCCCAAAGCTTTGTCTGTGCGTTATGGTGATAAAAGAACATGTAATTGTGCAGTTACCGATTTGAATTCATGCCGAGCTTTGAAGTTGTACGCTTGCACTAAGGTACTTTCTTACCTAAATTGCTTCAGATAATTTCTAGCTTTGTTAATGGTTAACGTGTAAAGCTGTGGCATAAAATGAGGGTGTTTGCTGAGTTGTATTTATAACCATTTTTGCACTGAGTTGAACTGAGCAGGAACAGGGAAATGTTCACACTCTCACCAGCAGCATCGTTGTGACCTCTTCTGCATTCTGTTCTGTGAGATAGCCATCTGAGAACCAGTGGCGCTCCATGGCCAGGTTTGAGTTGCCCTATATTCACTGTGGCCCTCCGGGGCCAGGGTTGAGTAGCTCTGCAGGTACTCTGGCCCTCCAGGATCATGATTGAATAGCCCTGTAGGCGATATACAAACATCTACCTGAATTAAAGCGCTGTGCTAATGTTAAAGGCAGAAAGGAATTGCCAGCTGTAAATTCCATTATACTTTTAAAAACCTCACAGTTCTTTAATCAGTACGTTTTTCTCAGATGGATTCCTGAAAAGATCCCAAGTGCATGCCTGGCCTTACTGGTGGAATTTCATATCGTTTGTGAAACAGGGAGGCCTTGGTTTTCTGGCCGTGAGTTCTGTGGGAATCAGCTTTCTGAAATGAAGCAGCTCCATCTCCCAGGCAGCGCTTACACCCTTCCGCTGGGGTGAAGGCCATCTGCCCCGGCCTCTGCCCGGTTCCGGGGCTTTTAAAGAGATTTATTTAATACATCTATTTAAAAATCCCCTCTCAGGCCCTGTCCGTAACCTACCCCACCACCCCAGCTGTTCATTTGCAATGCCATAATTTGCCATAAAAAGATTTTTGTTGTTGTTGTTTTTCGAAATGTGTCCCGCGTTTTTTCTTGTCCTGAGAGATCTGTGTATTGTATTGCAGGATTTCTAAAGACTCTATCTCTATATATCTCTTTCTCTGTCTCTCTCTCTTGCTCTATCTGTCTCGCTCTCTCCTTCTCTCTCTTCCCCCCCCCTCTGTCTCTATCCCCCCCCCCTTGATTTACTTTTTCTCTGAAGTCAAGCGGGCAGTGCAATGAGAGACACTCAGCTGCCTGATGTCCAGGTCAAAGTTCTGTACTTTTGCTTCTGTTACCTGCTTTGTGCCATGACACGTTTCCAAATTTTGAGTATTCATCAAATTTAATGAAATAAAAAAAACAGTGGGTAGAACTGAAGCTCAGCACTGAGCTCACACGGTTTCCATTAGTGATAAGATGTGTCTGTCATTAATTGCATTCCCCCCTGCCCCCACATCCTAATGGGCTGTGGTTCTGCTTTGTCTAGAACCGCGCATGCCAGGGCCAAAGCAGACGCTGCTGACCAGGCTTCAAAGATCGCCATCCAGGATGCCGAAATTGCCAGAGCAGTGGCCAGGGACCTTTCTCCAAGTTTTCACCAACCAGGTAACCTGCCAAACACAAGTCCAAAGACGTCTAAGGGGGGGAAGGAATTATGCACACATGCTCATACCCTCACATTTTGTGACTTTGAAGATATTTTATATTGAATATAACTAGACTGGGTAGCCCACCTATAGATAATTTGGCAGCCTGACTGACCCCATGGTCCTGCCCTGTGCTTAAAGGTTGATGCTGTCAAAAGACACCTGTGGTTCTGTTTGACTTAATAAAACACATGGAAGGCTTTTGATTGGATGCTTTGTCAGACCCAGTTTTGGTGTGTTTTGGTGTTCTCTCTGGCTTATGATCAGATCACCTTTCCAACTGCAATTGCGTAGCCTACATAGAAAATGATCAAAGACTGGACACTTTATTTAATGCTGGGTATGCTAACAGGATATCTGAATATTTTTGCCAGGATAACTGATTCTAGCACTTATTTGTGCTGTTGCTGACTCAGAGTGGCAGCCATCGTTTTCCCATGGATACTGCTTCACCTATAAGCCCACTGAATGCTTAATTTCCGTACTTAATTTCACGTTACACTGATTTAGAGCAGGTGTGAAATGGCTGTAATGTAATGTCATTTTAGTTATCATGTGTTGTCAATGACTCACTGATCTTAAACAATCAGCGTTTGGCTATGGAGACCAGTCTCTTGACTGGCTCTCACGGGTCGTTGATTGACAGCTGGGAGCCATTGTGATGCTCACAATGTTCTACCTCCGGCCATCGCCGCTGTTTATTGTTCAGGGAACAGGCGTTGGGTACGCTTTCAGGAACTGGCGTGTTTGTATCAGCTAATTTGGCTGTCAGGTGCGGCTCATTCAGCTCTTTGTACAGAGTACCTCCTGCTGTCTTCTCAGTCGCGGACGTAATCCACGGTTAAACTCGCTGTTGGCTGGTGGAAAATGTTTGAGCACGTGAGGCGAGCCTCTGCCAGGGACAAAAGTGCAGGGATTAGCGCCGCTGGTCCAGGCACAGTCAGCGTCGGATTGGTGGTCCTGGCTTCTCCTCACTGTCTGCCCTCAGCCAATGAGAGGACAGAGGGTGGCCACGCTCCCCCTAGGCTCAACATTTTGGACCTGAATATTTGTCTTGAAAATTTGAATCGGAGTGAAATAAGCTCATTAGGATTTTTTTCTCTAATTGTTTTTCTACTTCTATTTTTAAATTAATTAAAATGTTAATGTTTAAATGTGTTAAAAAAAAATGTAAAAAAACGGTGAAAAAAACTAGAGTTTAATGTATTTGTTAGTTAAGTTAGAGACAAATTAATTTTTTTAATAGGAGCCAGATTGAGTTAATTTAGCCTTAATTAGTCTTGGCTTCATCCTAGAATTTCAAAAGCTTGATGTTTCATTGTTAGTTATAGAAATTATTGATTTGGAATAAAATATTTACCAAGAATGTCTTTGTGAAATATGTAGCAGTTTTGGGCTTGCAGGCCCCGTTTTAACAACGCACAATCATTCATGCCAAGCGCCGGGTTCATGTAAAATATCAAATGCTAATTTTTTTGACCGGAGCTATCTTTTAAATCACTGGTAATCCCCAGTCACTCGAGCTCACACCAGCGAGTGGGTTTCAGGATGATTTCCAAATGACTCTGGGTCATACAGGTGGTGGAGCAGAGGGGGGAGGGCATAATATCTGTTGAATGACCTCACCTTTTTCCACCCCCAATTCCTAAATATGACTTAGGCTAGCGCCAGGGAGAACTTTTTTTTGAATACATTATTCCAAAAGAATGCATTCCTGTTGTGTGCCTGGCAGGAGATAATCCGTACTTAGCACCTCTTTTATTGAATTGTATTGAAGGAAAATTGAATAATGTTCTGGTGCAGCTCATAAGTAGAGCAGAGGTCATCATCTGTGAATCATTAGATAGCAGAATTATATTTTGTTGAAGCTAATGGAGTAGAGTGGAGGTCATATTTTAGTGTGTATCTTTAAAGCCACAGTGCTTAGCCTGCATTGGTTCAGGAAATATCCTGCCGGACAAATATGCACAAGTAATGTAATGTACCTGTAGTTACTATGACAACTCTTAAGATGTGTATGACTCCCTGGATGAACTTGCACAAGTACATGGACAGGTGGACAGACAAGTAGAGAGACAGACATATAGAAGGACAGTTATATTCATAGACATTTACTTAAAATATTGGTTTTATTGAGTAGCCTTTCAAACACGCTTCTTTATCAACAGATTTAAAATTTCTTGTCGAAAAGAAAATTCACAGAATACAAAAACATTTATCACCATATCTGATGGAAAGATAAATGTTGAGCTTCTTTGACATTTATTAATACATTTATAAAATATTTTTTGAGGATATTTTCATAGTGCTGTTTAGGTGAGTTTTCGAAAAGACCCCCAAAAGCTGTGAAATAAATATTCTGAGAAAATGTAATGTTAGACTGCAACCATTGAGAGGTGTGCTATGGGTCACAATGGTCTGTTTGTGGTGGAAACTGAGCTTTAAGGAGGAGACTGAGAAGGAAGACTTTAAAAGCCCTGTTGTTCAACCTGAAACTGGAAGCCTAAGAGTGCATGGCATTGTGACGGTGCTTGAGCTTTACCGAGGATGAAAAAAGGACATTTCCTCCTGTAAAACCTCAGTTTTGAATAGCCTTTTTAGTGAAGGAGTATCTGTGGTAATATACAAGATACAGTGTATATAGTCCAGACCAGAGTTCATACTTAATATCATATTTTAATTTGACTACATTAACCAATTCAGTGTTTTTTTTTTTTAATGAATGAATTTCGGTGATAGGCAAGATTAAAAAATGGACAAGAAAGAAAAGTGCTTGATATGGAAAAAACACTTGACTTCATGTGTCATGTTTATTAACAGTAAGTACACAGCATGGCTTCAGTCCAGGCCTACGTTTTGACACGGAGGACCATAAGAGAGGTGTAGCTGAAAACTGGCCTTGAAGGTGGAGGTGTCTCTGTACAGCCAGCTCGAGAGGGCGAAGGGTGTCAGGGGTGGTTTAGGCGAGGGCGGGGGGGGTGGGGGCGGAATACCTTTGCTCTCAGTCTGGACCAACTGCGAGCAGCTGTCCATTCCTTCAGAGAGCCCGTCCAATCAGGCTCCTCCCCCCTCTCTCCCTTCCTCCCTCATTTTTAACCCCATCTTTAGCTTTCAGTCTTTAAATCTTTCTTTCCTTCATGTTCTTTTTTTATTATTTTGTATTTTTTTATTTTATTTTATTTTTGTTTGTAACTGTACGTACATATATTTTTGCCAGTAATAATGTATCCTTAAGAACAGAGTCTGTTAAAAAAAAAACAGCCTGCAATTTTACTGAAGCGATTCAGGTTTAGCACAAAACTCAACTGCAGTGCTCCTCCCGGGAATTGAACCTAGAGCCAGTGCCCAGAAGCCCAGTTTGAAACGCCTACCTAAACAATGACACTACTTCTACATTATGAAACAGGTTTTGTCCTGGCAAAACCAGACTAACTCATTAATTGGTGACTGTAGCATTAGGATCTGCTCCCAGGTATCAAAGTGAGGTTTCATGATTTTCTGGAGCAAAGATTTTATGGGACAGTAGCAATTCAGGGCAGAGATGCTTCTCTCGGAGCGTCGAGCTCAGAGTTGGCCACCCTTTAGAAGTGGCTAATTAGCTGAGGAGAGCCTGCTCAGATCAGTGGGATTAGCAGGCGTGTAATGCTAGGTACCGCAACTTATGGTGCATGGCAGTGCGCTCTAAGCCTGGATCAGAATGCAAGCAAGTAATCCAATTATTAGAATGGCTGGATGTGACGGTAAAAAGCGCCTGGTGAGGCTGAAGATGGGCTTGTTGTGTTCTTAAATACTGACAACCGTAAGAGTGGAAGGAGAAGAATCTCTTCCTCTGCCTCTCTTGCTCTCTTTGTTTCTCTCTCTCTCGTTATCACTCTCACTCTTTATCTCGTTTACTCAGACTCTCTGTAAACAGGATCCAAATGAGGACAGTGGCACAGATCCAGTCAACAGTTGTCCTGAACTCTAACTGTCTGAGAACTTTAACTCCAAAATGAATGCAAGCGTTCATTTCAAATGAACAAACTGTTCGGAAACAGTTAGGAAAAAAGCTTCACTCACATTTAATTGTGGGTCAAAGGACACATTGATTGAATAGGTGAATTACAAGAAAATAAATTAAATTGAACCACAAAGACGAGTGGACTTGCAGATTCAGCATTTATCCTCATCGGTCCCAAGCCTGTGTATTTTATGTCTTTGCTGGAATCTCTGCCAGGTTGATGTTATAAAATCTGCTTGAAATAAGACTAAGATTGCAGCGTTGGAAAGTGTCCCTGTCACGTGTCACAGGGTGTGGATTGAATTATTTTCGCTGGGTTTTATTCTGCTGTAGGGCTGGATTTATTTGAGTGCAGCCAGGTCACAAAAAAGACTTAAATCAAATTCTTCCTGGCCTCATTTTTTAGTTCTGAATGCCACAATTCGCCCCTCCTGTGTTACCCCCTACTTCATTTTTTGAGGACCATTTTGAAAAATTAACAAATTTCCTCCAGAAAGAAAGAGCAAGATGTCATAGGTGGTATCTGTTAAGTGCCACATTCTTTGTAACTTTGTTTCAAAGGAGAAACATGCTTTGATAAAAGAACTTCAAAGAAAACACATTGGAATTTATTACAAAAGGACCTTCATTTTCACATGAATTCTTGTTTTGGTCCTTGATTATCTACCAACTCAATTTTAAATTGTAAAGTCTTACCGTGCCAGATATTTAAACCCTATACAGTCATCACCGTTTATTTATTTATTTATTTAACCTTTATTAAGGACGTTCTAACTTTTTAGCTTTTGCTTCCTTTTCCCAGGGCCGGATTATATCAGACAGAGGTTCAGTGATCCCAGGGATATCAAGGAGGTCCCGGTAGAGAAAAAGAAAGAGAAATCCCCCACGGGAAGCCCTCACTTTTACCGAAAAGGCACGACGCCCACCCAGACCCCCAACCAGAGCCCCAACCAAAGTCCCTGCCCCACTCCTCCGCCCTCGCCCCACGCCAGCAAGAAGCACCAGTACAACAGCATCCCCCCCGCCGCCAAGCCCAGCCGACCGGCCGCCATCGAGGCTCCCCCTGCCACCATCACCAAGGCGGGCTCCCGGACTACCGTGAGGCAGGAAGTGGCCCCGCCCAAGCATCCGAAGAAGGCGGAGCACGCCCACGTCAACAGCCCCGGGAACGGGCAGCTGCACTCCGACTACCACAGCTACCTGGTGAGGGCGGACGTGAAGGTCCCGCCGGAGGAGCCGGACGAGGAGGCGCAGCCGAGTCAGCCCGCCCCCGCCGCCAAGCCCCAGACCCAGCCGGCCAGGGCCTACCGCGCGCCCACCCCCAAGCCCGCAGCAGCCAAAGACAGCAGGCCCGAGCCAAAGCTTAAAAAACAGGAATCCCTGAAGCCAAAGAGTCTTGCCGAGACCAAGAGAGCCAGCACGGAGGTCTGTGATGTCGTCAAGGAGGAGTCTGTAAGTTTTCGCTAATTAATATCTCAGACTTTTGCAGAGGAACGTGTGCTGTGTCTGAGGTTTGGTACATTTAGTACATTTTTTAAAATAAATATATACATTTAGAAGTGATCTTTATTACCCCCCCAATCATAATGGGTCAGCTTAAGTATTAGTAATATTAGAGTAGCCATGCAGCGCACTGGTCTAGTCTAAGGATGGGCCCCACGGTCTGGGATCGAATCCGGACTGTGCCAGTGCTGACTGTGGCTCTAGCGTTACCCAGGGATGGGAGGGTTTCAGTAGGCTGGGATGACAGCATCTCATCACTCGCCAGCGACCTCTGCTGGTTGATTGGGCTCTGAAATATCGTCCGTTGAGCTGCACATGAAGTGTCTCCCTCTGACTCATCTCTGTACAAGTCCGGCTTCTGAAGTGCGGCGTGATGGGAAGTGGCGGCTGATGTCGTGCTGCGGAAGAGAGAGAATATTCTGGTCTGCGCTGTCCCGAATCGACAACAGGGGCCGCTGAAATAACGCTTGATTGGCCGTCAATTTGGGGAGAAAAAAAGGGTGGGGAAGCTTCAGTGAAACAGCTTTAATGGCCACGCATTAAGCTTACGATGCAGTTTTGGAGTGAAGGCGGAGAATATTCCGGAAAAATAAAATATTTCAGTTGTAGGTGCAGGAGTAAAGCACTGCGCCCCAATGCTCCCCAGTGTTATTTGCAGTGCATTTATTCGCTTGCTCATGTCTATGGACATTTCCTTCGGGATCTACATGACAAAGAATACCGACATTGTCACCTGTTGTTGGTACCATCTATTACTCTATTATTGGTATTATCTGGTGTTGCTGAGTTTCTGTTTTACATCAGAAATATCTCCATGTAAAATGTGCCCGCTGTGACACGCTGTCTGCGCAGTCCTGCAGTGTGAAATGAGAGGGTTAAAGGAGAGCTCGTGCTCGGCTGTACCCTGCCAAATTAGCACTGCAGGGTGCAAACAATGTAGACTTTCCAAGAGGGAATGTATGAAGGTGTACGCCCATGAAGTTGGATATATACATTGGCTCAATAAAAAAAAACAGAAGAAATACTGGCCAAGTTTCAGCTGGTATAAGTAAGTTTGAACGGGAACGTCTGCAGTCAGCAAGTTCCACTGAAGATATGGGGTCTCTTCTTTCTTTTCAGGGTCCAAATTCCATCTTGGTCGCCCTCGTAATGCTCCTGAATATTGGTTTAGCAATTATTTTTGTCCACTTCTTGACCTGACCTGATGGAACCACAACAGAGGTGAGAGATATTCATTAATCCCATTTGTTCTGAGGGTTTTTTGTGCGTAGATACCGGTACTGAATAGCCTGCATTGGAAAGAAATGTTTAAATGTTTTTCCGTATTTCTGTGTAATATACATACGTTAAGCTATACCTGAATGTGATTCAACATATTTACTTGGCTAACCTTCTAACTGTTTTGACCCTTCAGTGAAGTCGTGAAAACTAGTGGCGTAGGCCCTAATTCTCTGCAAGGCGTGTCAACGGCCTTAACAAAATGGCGCCAGGCAGTCTGAGGCTCAGTCGGAACAGGAGGACTGGAAATAGAGTGAGACCCAGGAGAAAGGGGGAGAGAGAGAGAGAGAGACAAGACGAGACGAACATTCGGCCTGGGGGGGTGGAGGGTGGGAGTGCTCCTCGGCGCCCCCTGGCCGCGATTTGCGGCTCGTCGTCCTTTTAGGCCCTGCGAAAGCCGAAGCGAGCGGGCGCTGGCCGCGCAGTATTACAAAAAAAAAAAAAAAAAAAAAAAACACGAGAGAAATGTGCTGATCCAAGCCCTGACCACTCAAAGTGCACGACTGCTCCACCTGGGAGGGGTTTGAGGGTGGGGGAGGTTTTGGTTGAAGAGTGTGGGGACTGGGGAGTGGAGGGGGGGGGGGGGGTGTGGGGGTCTAATGGGAAATGTACGGAGATGCACTTTTAGTTGACGGAAGCGAGCAGCTGCCTGGCTGTTTTACCGTCTGACGCTTTAGCGGGGAGATGTGGGCTATCTGCCGGCGGCGGAATGTCGCTCCCAGGATTCACGCCGCCGAGGGGAAACGGGGAACAGCGCCCCCCCCCCACCCCCCACCCCCCCTGGCCGCTCGCTAGGAGAAACCGCACGCATTTAGGAGCGTCACTCACCTGTCTTACTCCGTCACCTGATCGCCGTGGCATCCTCTAACGGCTCCTACCTGGGGGAGGAGGGGTGGGGGGGTGGGGGGATTGGGCCCGAGGCGCTCATGCATGGTTCTGTTTTAACATTTTTGTCTTGAGTTTTTTTTTTTTTTCTTTTTTCTATATTTTTTTCTTTTATTTCTGTTTGTTTATACTTGGCCAAAAAAGTTTATATTTGATGCCTGGAGTGTAACCAACTGATGAAGGGTACTTTCTAAAGAGCCCTAGTCCTTTATTGTAGTTACTTGAGAAGCCTCATAAAATTAATTGTGGTAATATTCTAATACTAATTAATTCAAGTGCAATACATTTTCTTTTCTAATGATGAGTACAGTTTGCCAAGTTTTGTGTTATAGATATATATCAGTTCAGCTATTGTAGAAATTAATTTACTGTCGAGTTAATTTATCATATTAGAACCTTGTGAGTGAAAAAGGATAATTTAAAATGATGTCAGACAGCACAAAAAAAGTGTGGTTTGCTTGCGTGAGTGCATATGTTTGAAGTAGCTAGGAACACAAAGTGACTGAGTTTGAAAAAAGTCTTATAAAATTGAGTTATATATTAATTTAAAAGTATAATGCTAATAAATATTGTCATGACGTTGTAATGTAAGCATAAACAATTGTGCATGGGATTTTTGTTGAAGAATGACTTTGATCTCTGCATCCAGTGTGGAAAATATTAATCTGTGAAATGCTGGCAAGCAGTTTAGCAGATTAGCAAATGAAAAAATAAAAAAACCCAGCTCAGGACCCATGCTCACTTGCATGTTTTTCTGTGAGTGGCAATTCAACTTCCCCTACCGAATTAACGTCCCCAGGAACCTTGTGTTGAATACATTCAGGTAGAGTCGCTAGGTGTGTGGCCATCAGTGTCGAGAAAGAGGTATTTCAAGTCTTTAGTGGAAATATGGTTTACCTCAGAGAAAAAAAAAGAAAAAACAAAGATGCAGTGTGTCTGTCTTAATTCTGTAGCATAGCAAGTCTGACGGCTGTGATAGCTAGAGAGATATTTATTTAAGCGTGCCAAGTCATAACTGTTGCATCCTTTGTTGCGGGTACAGCATGGTGATTTTGCTTTATTGTATTATTTTAAATATATGTGTGTTATATGCTGTTATCACATCAAGGAAATTATTTATTTATGCATTGGAGTGGCAGATATGCCATCCACCTAGTTACGGGTTGGCGGGGCATATTATATATACCGTTCGAGTATGTATAAATGTTGTTTTTTAAATGTTGGTCAGGCAAGAAAAGGGTTTTGAAAAAAGGCTGCGGTGTCTTTATTGAGGTTTCTGTCTGAGGTGAAGTTGGCGGGTGGTTGCCTTTTAACTGCACAGCAAGAGCGCTTCGGAAGATGAGTGCGGACTAGAAGAGGAGAGGTCAGAGAGCGGTAGCTAACCGAGCGGTGTTTCTTACAGACTGCGTCAGTATGTGAGTCCTTTGTGGAGAGAAGATTAAAAAAAGAACACGGTGAAAAAGCAGTGTTCAACATTTTTATTTATTAGAATTTTTTTTAAACGTAAATTTATTGTAAAGATGTAAAAAAAAAGAAACTGCCAAATTTTATCCAACTGTCGAGACATCCATTGTAATAGCATTTATGAATTTCATTTTTTCTTTTTCGTAAATTATTTTTCTTTACACAGCTATGTACATGGCTTTTTTTGTTTGATTTATTTCCTGCTATTTCCACAGTAAAAAAAAGGGTTCAGAGCTGTTATAAGTATTAAAAAGACTGTATTTGGGATGTTTTTTAAGGCATGCTGGTATCATTTATACATAGTCTATATACTATTTGTAAACATTTTTACAGATCCAAAATCTGTTGGTATTTTTCTAAAGTGTGCACAGCTGTATTTTGACAATGAAAAAATTTTGTTATTGGATGTTATTTTACAATGAACGTAACATGTTTGTAATGGTATTATGTAACACAATGTAATGCACTGCATTTGACAATAAAAAAGGAACTCGTTTGAATGGGACAATGTGACATGCACTGCACTTGGCAAAAATTAATTTGTAATTTGATGACAAAAATTTACTACATTTGACTATTTTAAAAAAGGAACGTGTTTCTTTTGTTTCGTTTGCAATTGGTCTATGTAAAATACAATATATTGTAGACTTCCACCAAAATTAAAAAATTTGTATTGCTGTATTTGAATAAAATAGGAACAGCATGGCGCCTGTCAATGAGCTGTATGTTCTCCCCTCTTTCTGCCCACCTTTTCTGTAAAATTTTGCAAACTGGTTCCACCAATATTTAATTATAATTTTAAAATAATAATAAATTACAGCAAATGAAATTATTGCTCCTTTCTTTGTGTCTGTGTGATTGCTGCAGGCAGGAGAAGCCTGGCCTTGATGCGGTCAAAATCGCGCCTTTAAATCTGATGTGCGGATGAGTAATGTGTGGATGGAAATAGCATTCCTAGAACAGGGCTGTTTGAGCCATTTCAGGTCTTACAAGAAGCCATAAACAGTGGACACCACCAACAGGTGGCTGTTCTCACCTGCTGTCCTCCTTGCTGATCTGGGATCAGTCTGATGTGTCCGTCTGTGGGTCTGTCTTTGCCATTCCATGCTGGGTCACCGGACCAGAGCAGCAGTCACGCCAGTTGCTTGAGAACATTGAGTGATGTGTAGACGTCTAAACCGGGTATCTTGCTCGGTTCCCTTTCTTTATTTGCAATTATCACCTCACGGGGACAGTCACATAGTGGTTTACATGTAGGTGCATTGCCTGTCGCCAATGGCGGCAGTGTCAGGTGTTAATATGGATTTCCTGCCCCCGTTCATCTCAGGAAATTGATTTCCTGAAAGAATTTGACCTTTCTTAAAATATAAGACCATGTGGAGCAAGCCTGAGCAGCTACAACAGGAAATGAGAATCAAGCAACTAGCACAGATTACATTTCCACCTAGAATCCAGTTGACATTTTACTGATCCAATTCAGGTTAGTTACCTTGCTCAAAGGTACAGCACCCCAGCTGGGAATCAAGCCCCAATCTTTGAGTTATAAGTTAAATTCCCTAACCTTATGCTACATTACCACCCTTCAAAGCTATGATTATGATTTCATTTAACAGAGAAGTATAAGATGCTCTGCAACTATAAATTGTCAGAATCATTGCAATCATCCTCTTTGGATAGCCTTGTGTAAATGCTTTTTTTTTTTAATTATCATTAGTCATTAGAACCATGTGGTAGATGACAAAGATTTTTTAAAAATTAAAGCTAGGAAAATTCAAGGGTTTCTACATTTAGTGATTCAGAGGCTTCTCAAATATGCCTCTTTAAGCTCTGAATCTTTGGAGTCCTGCTTCTGAAATCCATGATTCTGTTCTGCAGCTGCACAGTATCAAAAGCATGACAGACGTTCCCCATTCGAGTGACCCATTTCCTGAGATTTTGATTTTGAAAGGCATCTAAAGCTGAGAGAAATGTGTGCAGCCTTTACACAGCCACAAATGGTGTGTGTGCGTGTGTGCAAATGACTGATCATAAATACCTTACAGTACTGTGATACTATTAACTATGACAATATCTATAGCCTCATAAACTGCCCCATAATTTGTCCCAAAATTTTGTTCTTGACTTTCCATCCTTATTTCCAGAAATGTGCAAATAAGTCTACATTCAAAGCTGGTTATTTAACAATGACAAGATAGCAATAGCAAAAAATGTTTGCTGTTTTCCGTAGCCTATAGATCTTTCTTGTTCCTGTTCCTTCTGAGGACAATAGATAAGACCCGATTTCTATGACAACAATGCGATTCACACAGAGTCTGCATGTTATTTTAATAATCCCATATCCATTAATGTAGGCGAAAAATAACAAAAGCGCACAAGCTGCCCCACTTGGTGTGCTTATTCCCGCCTCAGTGAGTGTTACAGCTGACTCCAGGCCTGCCTCCGACATTGGGCCGTAGGCAACACCACTTATATGCTACGCTACAAGCGCGTACCATCGATACAGCGGGAATGTGCACCTGTTACTATGGCAACGAGAATCCCCATACCGTGGGTAACACAAGATGCCGGCATGACATTATTTTGAGGATGGAAGGCAGAATTTGAGCCAGCAAAAGGCGAACAGCTGGCACTTTGTTGTTATTTTTAATAACGAAACGAAAAAGAGGATAGCTCGGCCATAAACAGACCTGCCTCGCTTTCTTCACTCTATCCACTCAGAACAACGTGGGACAAAAATATGATGCAAGTTAAGCGATGAGATCGGATACTTGAAAGAAAGGCGTGTGTTTATGAAGTGCGAACTGAACTGTGGATCATCAAGCGTGCGGCTAAACGGGCCTTAGCTTTCAATTTTATCAAACATTCGTGTTCTTTTCTTGTTGCTCTGTATTATGGCTATCATTATTAAACTATAATCGGGGACAGCAGATGTTAGCCTACCTTACAGGAATAGCCAATGTCAGTTAGCACTGTTTTTTGCGAGCGTAATCACAGATGTGTCACGAGAATTTGAAATTTCAGAGGTAGGGCTTTATTTATTTATTTTGGAGACGCTCATACTTCATCAAACTGCTTAACCCAGATTAGGTGGCACGGGAGGCCTTGGTTTCACCCTCGCCTTTGAGTAGCACAGACCGACACCATGCTGGGAAAATCTGCACTACAGCACATTTCTAAATTTAGAGAAAACCTTGAGAAGGGAGCGGGTATTTTAAGCAGTGTGTTTTTAAAAAACCGTTGCTAAGATGCCAGCATAGAGAGGCTCGGTTTTCCATGCTGGACATACTTTCATTGCCAAGAGAATGTTTACAGTAACCTTATCTAGTGGCATTAAAATATGTGCCTGTTTTTAACATAATGGCGCTTTGATGTGTTCTGTGCATCTTCTGCACTAGTCAATACGTTGTTGTTGTAATTATTATTATTATAAATATTATTATTATTATTATTATTAATGCACTTGTTGTATTTATTATTTCCTTATATATTGCACAGCTTCCGTCGAATCTCTAAATATGTTACAGTGGCCACCCACTGGGTGCTAATTAACCTCAGCCAGCCCTCAGTGTAGCCCTCATATGTGAAGACTGTGGGGTGGTGGGTGCAGCTTGTGGAACTGCAGGTTTTTAACCATAATACTCACTGCACACAACGTGAGCCAGAGATCGCTGAAGATGAATATCGCTGCCACTAGTAGGAGCAGCAGTCTTTTCAATACTGCTAGACTGCTTCCAGGGACCCCCATTTTAGGCCTGCACTGAATATATCTGCAATGTGCTTGGTCTTTAAGGGGTTCATTAAGCAAGTGTCAACAACATTATGGGTTCAGTAACAACAACACATGATGTTGATAATATAGCACTCAAATTGATTATTTAAAGATGAGGAACAACTTTATTGTAGTTAAGGTGATCCTGGCCCTTTAAGGATTGGCACATTTCATCGTTGTTTTGAGGGGAAAGTTTAAATGTAATGCTTTACAAAACAGAAGAAAAAGATCTAAAAACAGGCCTGAACCCCCAAATAGCAAACATGAGGTAAACAAAAAAAAACTCCTCAGTGCGGAGAAAACCCCTCAAATGGTAGAGAGAAAAGACTCTCTGATGGGAAGAAATCTCAGGTGGAATCCGACTATACTGGGGAAGCCCATCCTCCACTGGCCGGTCTGGTGAGAGTGGCATACCAGCAAAGGCTTTGTCATTCTGGAGATCCCAAGGCACAATACAAGATGACACAGGTGTTTTTCTGTTGCTACAGTAGATTTGGTTGGTTGACCTCATACCATCCTCTCACCCTTCCCCTGCTTTTGACATTACAGGTTTAAGATTAAACCTTGTTGAATGTCCTGAGACACCGAGTTCTGTTTGTCAAGCACAGCAGTATGTATTTGGTTTTTTATATTGCTTTCCTAAATTTAGCAGCAATCCATCTGTAATGTACCCTTTGCCTACCTGAAAGTGATATTATGGAATTTGTCATGAGGAAGTTTCTAAGGGGTAGGCTTTCTCTCTCCAGAGAAAGGTAAGGAATGGCTTAATGCGCCTGAAGTAACCATACACCTCAGCAAGCTTAAAATGGACTGCTATACACACTGTGTTGGGGATTGTGAGTGGATTGTCTCTTTGTTAGTAACTAGGGTAAGTTCTACTGTTAGGGTTGAATTGTTCAAGGACTACTGCTGCCAGTACAGCCAGTTAAATAAACTGGCCTTCTAAACAAAACTTTTATGGAAAAATGGTTTGTTGACAGAACAATTAATATTATTTTCCCAAGTGTTTCTCATAAAACAAGTTTGTGAAGTGGTCAAGTCTAAATGGAATACATCATCAAGCTTGGACTGCAGTTATTGTCAGGTCCTAAATAAGCAGCTTTAGCCTTCCAATGTCTGCATTTTTTTTTAATCAAGCACCAGACACACTACAAAAAACACACAGGTTGAAAAACATCCGGTTTACACACACTCACCTGGACTTTGTCCTTTTTTCTGTGAGATTCCCTAGCCAAGCAGATTGTGAGCGCACCATCCATTGTAAAAACAAAACTAACAAAAAAACGTATTTTTAAGTGTTCATGTTCCTGTGTTATTTTATCACTTATTCAGTTTTTTATTGTATTATTCATTTTATTCACTGTATGCACTTTGAGCTGCACAACTGCATGAAATCCTGTGTAAATAAATTAACACACTTATTAGGTCAATTGTTTTCAGCTGGAGGCCACAGAATTGTATTACACATGGAAAGCTATCCAAATCTGTGAAATAAGGATTAGCCTAGTTGTTCCAGTTTTACTGCTATTCTGTGCTCTTGTGGTTTAAACCTCAGGTTTAAAATCCTGTGTACTGCAATTAACCATTATTATTATTATTATTATTATTATTATTATTATTATTATCTTCCTTGAGGGTTTCTCTGGAACAACATGATAAACATGACAAGCGGACATTATTGATAATCAGTGCGTTTCTTTCTTCATACCCAAATTGGCAACAAAAACACAAAATAACTTCCCCACCCAGCAGGGGTTTCAGCTTGCCACAGCAGCAAGGAATGATGTTTATTTAAGAGTGGTCAGTCCGTTCATATGTGAAAAAGAAATGTGGCTGTGGTTATTCTCAGACCAAAATAGTGGCCAACAGCTGCTGTGGGTGTGGCATATCTGAGGGAGGATAGAGAGGGGGCGGAGATGGCTGTTACTACCTCATTTGAATAAATCTGAAGTAACTGGAAGGTCACAGATTGTTTTTCTTATTTTTCCTCCTCTACCACTCACATATCAGTCAGGTTTCTCCAGAAGTGTAAAAATCACAGAGAAAACAATAGGCCGCAGGGCTATTAGGCCATTGCTTCATTTGAATGTAATATCTTGTGCACTCATGAGCTTGAAATATAATAATAATAATAATAATAATAATAATAATAATAATAATAGCAGCTATCTGAAATGTGCCTCCACTGTCTGATGATATCTCCATTAATATCCCTAGTGACATAACCAGTGACATCACTCAAAACACCCTAGTTGACATGATTGCTAACAAATTTCTCAGCTTGTGAGTTCTGTTCCTTTTAGGCACTCAGGAATTTGACAGAATCTTCGTTCATGGGCTACAGTCACATAATATATTTGGATTAAAGACCAAACATCAAATATTTCAACCCAGTTAATTACATGTTTGGATTTCAGTGGATTTTATAAAACGCTACAGGTATGTTGTATCTTCTCTCAAGTCATTCCAGAACCTCCTCTTTCTATCATTACTGTGGACATTACAGAAGCGATTTGAAACCAACCATTCATTAGTACAATCATACAAAACACAAGCACACCCAGTCACTGAGCATGGACAATAGCACTTACCAATGCAAACGAATACTCTGTGTTGCAATGCCAACGGCAGACTGCGTTGGTGTTGCAGGAGTGATCAAATTTCTTCAGTAACAAAATCTACTGATTCGAAGAGGTGAAATCCTGAATCTTTTTATCTTTATGAACTTCTTTCTTTTCATATACCATTACATGTCAGTTATATTGTATATATTGTAGAAAATATCCTTGAAAATATATACATATAAACTCAAAAATTTAACAAGTATGTAAATGGCAGTTATTATATTAACTATTTTTGAATTTATGAAGCAAATATATTGTCTGTTGAAGTACTGCAAATGCTTCTTATGGTGTGAGTCATATTTTACAAAACGATGTATGGCTGCACAACATTATCTCCTTCGTGTTTGCCTTGCAAAGTGCAAAGGTTTTTCAAATATTTCAATCAATGTCTGAAGCAGAAATTCCACAGATACTTTCAAGGGAGTGGCCAAGGGCAAATGGGCATTAGGTACCGGAAATTTACGTCAAACGGGAGAGTGCGACAAACCTCCCAGACTACGTGCAGTCTCATATTTCACAGTTCATTCTGTTCATATAAAATGGCTGTCTGGGGCGCTTCAGCAGAGACTGGCTACTAGTGGGGCATAGGGTTATTAATATCCTAAGCCAAAGCCTTTACCCAGAGTAATTTACACAGCTTACATTTTAGATACTATTATTTTATTTCCCTGGCTATTTACTAAGGTGATTCAGCTTACAGTAAGTGGTAAGCTTAAAAGGTACAAAACAGAATCCCACTTTGGAATACATGCCACAAACAGCTGGGTTATCTTTGGCTTAATTACTGTGCCTCAATGCCGTACAGTACACCTGTCCAAATTGTTGTTATATTTTTAAAATATGAACGATAATTTTTTATTTTTCTATTTTACTCAAACTAAAAATTAAGAAATGATTTCAGAGTCAATAGGGGAAAAAATTCAACGGTTCCTGTTTTTTTTTGTTGTTGTTGTTCATACTAGTTGTATGTATTACATCATAATGGGATGTCATAAGAGACTAATACCAGTCAAAAGGCTGAAGTGTGCGTCTGCTTGGATCATGTAAATGAGCCCTGGGATATCCCTAGGTCTCATGTTGTCGCCAAACCATCACAAACCATTGCACTCTTCTTAAATTATTAAAGGTTTCGGTTATCAAAGCAGGAAACCGCGTTTAGCGCAACATTTCAGTAGATAAATTTAAGTCTGAATGCTCTTCTGCAGAAATGCAGAATGCTACATTTCATAGATTTTGCCAGAAAGGATTCAATCTAGTGGATCGAAGATAATGATTCTGCTGCCACTGTAACCAGTAGGGAGGGAGGCAGTGTGGCATAATGGTCAAGGAACTGGTACTTGCAGATCCAGAGACTCCCCCCCCCCCCCCCCCCCCCAGTAAATGAGGCACTCCTGTGTTATGTTTTGATCAAGGTAGCTGAATTTCTTCAGTAAATACTCCACTATATAAATGGATTCTACATTTAAATGAATGAGCTATGTAGATTTCTCTAGATTAGACCATTTGCTGAATGCCTAAAATGTAAAATACTACAACGCCATCAATTTGGTGCTGATTAAACAGACTGCAGCACATCTTTATTTGTCCCTCAGTGCCAAATTTTCCACTGTCCTGTCTTAAATCCAAAAAGGCAGTTAGACCCCACCCACCTCCCCTATCCCAGCTCAGCAGATTCTCTTGCTCACCACTCCAGCAGGGTCCTGGGCAGGCTCCTTAATTAACCCTACCCCTCGGACCCACTGCCCCCACCCCCCGCCATCAGAGCTAGATTGATTGGCCTGTGGGGTCAACCCTATGAGGTCAGCCTGTCCACAACCACCTGCTCCTCCCTGTCAGCACTGAGAGAGCAGGCTGCCCTCTGCCACGTGGCCATTTTAACACTCTCTGCTTCCTGAGGTACACAGATTCACACACATACACACGTGCGCACACACGCATACACACACATACACACACAGACACACGGATACAAAGACACATACTCACAATTGCACAGATGAAAACACACAACCCACCACAGAGAGAGAGACATTGAGATTGTTCAGTAATTACAAATTCCTGTTTGTCTTTTTTTTTTGGTTCATTTTTTCCCTTCCGGTATTTAACAAGGGTTGTAGGCACATGGATTGGGGGGGGGGGGTACTTCCTCTTGTGGCTCCTGCACCTGCTCCATTAAATCTGGAGTTGAGGGGCTGGGGGGGGGGGGACTCTGGTAAATGTGTCTTTAAATAAATCTGTCAAATAAATGTTCCCCAAAAAAACAAAAAACTTTCCCTCAGATATGATAAGAGAATTGTGGGTCAGGCTGCTGTCTTTTGGGGGTGACCCATTCCATTTTGGTACAGGTCAGCTGTTTGATAGTGGAAATCTGATCTGAGGTCAGTCTGAGGAGGACTGACGTGACTCAGCAGCTGAGAATGCACTGCCCCCATGAGTCACAGTAAAGTATCGTCAGGAAAGAATTGAGTACGATGGGGAGAGAGGGGAAGGGAGGGGGCATTCCTTTTTGGCTGACACACACATTCCTTACAGAAGCCTACTTCCTGGGACCCTCACAGCCTCCAGCTGGAGACAAGAGAAAAGAAATGGTGAAAGGCAAAGTGAAAAGCGGACTTTGCAAAAAGCATTGTTCCTACAGAAGCTTCGACTCCAGGTCCTTGCACCTTTCAGAGAGGTCCTGGTAAATGACCAGCCTAGATGGACTGAACGGCCAACTTCATCACTGTGCAGCCTTGTGCATTCATGTTCCAGATGTAACGATTGTTAACAGCTATGATGCTGGCTGATTTTTATTGCCTTCACATGGCTGTCTTTACTTTGCCTGAGATATAGATTCTGAGGAGGAGCCCATCTTGGGACAGTGGCAACTTCTGATTATGCGTGGCGGTGTCGAGGGACTGTATGTTCCAATATAATGCCTCAATGCAGAGCTCCTCCTAGTGGTAGCTTCTGATTAAACTTACCTTTCTATAGAACTGAGTTTTCTTGTGGGTATAGGTGTTGTGAAATTCAGATACCATAATTTTCACAACATCTATTTAACCCTGAACATTGCAACTAAAGAGTTATGACGAAGTGAATCATTCTGGGTGAGCAGAGATGTTTTTTTCTTCCAAATTTGGTCAATTGTTCTGTAGAGGAACTTCTTTCTCCACCTTAAAATACACAGTGGAGGGAATTACAAAACTACCTCCTGGGCCTCTCAAAAAACATCTTTTTTCCAACTGCAGGTCATGGCCGGCTTTAAAAAAAATTTTAAACACACTTGTAAGTCTTGCCTTACTTTAATCTGCCAATATTTATTGAAATAGAATTTTTGAAAACTCAAATCTATGTATTTACAATAATCATTACATCAAAATCTAATCATTTTTAAAGGAAACAAACAGGGAACATCGCAGAAAGATCAGTTCAATCTGTTATCTCTTTGAATTAACCAGGATTTTGACCCCTCTGCCTCATGTTATCCAACCTGGCAACCCAAAAACAATGCTCAAGCTTCAACAAATTTTCAAGGGCTGAGCTCATTTGCTCAACCTACAGCCCAATTGAGCATCCCAAGCAAGGGTCAGTGGACCATAGCCATAGTACTTTGAAGGTATGCTGCACTACCAGGTTAACAGGCTTGATTCAGGAAATCAATCATGGCTGGAATACAAATAACAACTGTATAGAGAATCAACACATTTGTCATCCCCTTTAACCTAAAGGGATTCATTGGTTAAAGTTTAAGTGTGAACCAAATGCTTTTCGGCTTGGACAAAATTACGTCAAACGCTAAAGAAGAAACAATAGAAATAAAACATGGCTGATTATAGTCCTCCAGGACTGATGTTGTGTAGCTTCTACTTCAGTGATATGACATGCCAATCAATCCAGCCACAAGTATGCAACAACCATAAATCAGCATTGTATTTTTCGCCTTGCCTGAATACTTACACGTCATCATCAATTTTACAGTATCTGAAATAACTAAAGCAAAAATGCGGAAAATGAGAATCATTCAAAAGCAATACTGGAATAAATACATTACTCTATGTTAAGGGAAAAGTGTTGTCGTGGCTAGACTGAACATCACGTCGCAGCAGTGCGGTTCAAATGTTCATACTGCAGCACCAAACCCCAGTGTTCAGGCACTTCTTTCACCCTCAGCTCCTGCTGCGTGCTGTAAACGGGGCTCAGCATCGTCAGCCTTGCTTGCTTCTGTCTGGCTTGTCGAACGCGTCCATGTCGAAGGTGAAGGGCTTGTCGTAGCCCATGAGGTGGTTGTAGTCGTGGGGCAGACTGAAGAGCATGGGGTTGACCAGCATGGCCCTTCTGTTGGCGTAGAAGCTGGTGAACATGCCGCTCACGTCCGGCACGGAGACCTCGCTCTGGTGGAACACGGTCTTCTTCTCCACCAGCAGGGCGCTGTAGGTGACGGCCGTGTAGGTGTCGGTTTCGTGGTTGTGGTACAGGCGCACCACGTAGCCCTTGGTGACCAGGTGGAGGAGGACTGGGGTGATGAAGGTGAAGATGCCAATGAAGCCACAGAAGGCCACCTGCAGGGCCAGGCTCTGGACCCCCAGGCCCGTTTTCAGGAGGACTTGAGGCATCACACACATGGTGAATATACTGGTGGAGTAGGAGAAGAATTTCACACCTGGACAGAAAAACATCCCCTTTCAGGATATATGCTCATGGGTGTTTTGAGTTCTCCATTTGCCACACACACACACACACACAGGGGACGGAAACAGCAGCTCCAACCCTTTTTCTAGCATTATATTAGCACTTCATTTTTATCGGTAAATAGAGTGTATTCTAGCCCCATTAGTATTCTAGCATACTGTCACTGACTAAATGTGTACCAGTCCATAATACAGATGCCCTTGTTAACGTGTCGGGGCGCATTTCGTTTTGCCGGTCAAGTTGGACAATTACACACGTGAAAAATGAATGCAATGCAAAGTGCAACAAAAACTGCTACAAAAATAACAGCAATACTTCTTTCAGTCCTCTTATCTTTTCTTCCATTGAAAAACAACTGTGTGAACCGAATGCATTGTTAGTAAGCACCATCACAATAACAACAGCAGCAACCGCAAAGTACTATTACTGCTTGCTCGAACGAGAAAGAAAAAAAAACCACAAGCAACAAAAACTTGGAGGTAGAACATACCAAGAACAGCTTTTGCCAGGCTGCCCGTGTAGATCAGGTTTCCCTCATCGGAGTTGCTGGTAGAAGATGAACAGAAGCAACGCAGGGACTCGCGTAGTGGAGAAGACTGAACCTGCTGAGAACAACAGATGTCTGATAATGACACAACCGTCGTAAGGAGCTAAAACACTTCATATGCATGACAGATGATGAAAAAAACAATGGCAGGTCTGCGAAAAAGCATACGATACAACTAACAAGAATACCTTATTTATTGAAACGCTATGGAAGAATGGCCTTTTTGTGACTTGTAGCAAATGTTCCTGATTCTTCAACGATACGCATGTGTAGGGAGACTTGATCCTACGAACAGGCGATGCATTAATGCAATTAATTTTTGACACCGGCCATATAACTTTACCGATATGGCGGGAATGAGTGACCATCGGCTGATATTTTAAAGACGACTGCGTGCCACGAATTAGATATAAACAAAACATATTTCAGCGATTTGTAGCTAGCAAATATGCCAGCTAGCTCAATAACCATATAACCTAAACCTCGAGGACTTAACAGATACAACGGAAGTCAAGTGAAAATGGTACGCCAGTAGAGTACGATGGATGGACACAAAACCCCCTATTTTAAGTTCTGGGGTTTCATGATTTTATAAGGTCATTAATCAAAAACGTTTTATGACAAGTACCTATCCAGTTGGTGGTCCCTTGTTTGACATATAGTTAACTATATTCACATTTCGTTCAGAAGGTAACACAGCTTTATTGTTTTATTTAAGTCTTTTGCAACTGTGAGTTTTTACAGCCGTGCTATAGGAACACATTAGGATCAACCCACGTTCCCCTACGGAAAGAAATTGGCGTGCAGTTTTTAAAAAAGCTTCCTGTCGCTGGATCGCTTTTTGGCAAGAGGAGGCAGCGAAAGTGCAAATCCACCGGTCTTGAGTTAAGTGGTAAGAAGCAAAGTGACATAACGTTTTGAAAACATTGACATCTGACTTATTTGCATGTTGGGTTTTATTGGTATAGTTACTTTCGGAGTTTTTTCCCCTCAAACTGCGATGTTCTTAGCTAGCTAAATTGGCTGTTTAGCTTGTTGGCTAGCTGGCTAATGATTTCCACGAACAAGGGCCTGCCCATGGAGTGTAGAAAATCTGACTTGTGATACGGCATTGTTGTTTTGGAAGCTAGCTAGATTAATTGGTTTTCTTCATAGCCTACTGCATTAAAACCGTAATAATCCGCTGTCTGGTTAGCCTAGGTGGCTGCCTAACATTAACATTCAAGTTACGCTGTAGCTATAGGCTATCTACGATGGCATCTTAGAAAGTGAAGTTTTCATGTTTTGAGTGAGAAATATAACGTTAGATTCTGGATTGGGGGGTGGGGGGGCTGTACTTTGTATATCTGTTATTAACTTATTATGTACTCCGACGGTAGGAAATTAACCTGGAACACTTGTGCAAGCTACACAATAAAAGCCAGTGCCCTCAACGTCATTATTATTTATAAAGTAATTGCTAACTGGTTTCTTAGTGTGATCTTAAGAAACGCGACAGTCTGCGTACGCTAAAGGACATTTGATAGGATAGTTTGATGAAATTGACCCGATTTTTCAGTTGCCTTTTCAATCCCGTAAAACCACAAGTGACTGGCAACACTTGAGTTACCAGAGTGTAGGTTACCAGAGTGCATGCAGTTCTTCCAAACGTTCTGTTGCAAATTTAACATGCAAATGTAATATATGACTTGCCTCCACAATACAGTTTAACCCATGGAATCCATACAGAGAACACGGGTAAAACAGCAGTGCCACAGCTGGCAATAGAACCAAGAACCTTTGCGTTTTCAAGTCCAGTGTGACCGTTGTAATACACTAAAAGCTTGGTGTAACTCTACAGTACATTACTGCCCCTTGCTCTTTAATTATGATAAATTGTAATTAACTGAGTTTTTTGTTTATTATTTTGATTCATTTTATGTATGAAAATATATAAATCAATAAATCTCTCTCAAGTAATTACCATTAGGATATTTTTGAAATTAACTTAAACTTGGGGCAAAAAAACATATTAGTTCACTGTTTAGTTAAGAACAAGAATATGTCTAGTTATTTGATGAATGTAACAAGTCAAAATTAGCCAGTGTTAAAGAATAATTGTCAAGCTGAAGAACTGGAAATATAAGCATATGATTCAATTCTGGCAGCATGTCATCAAACAAAAGTGTATGCTGTGGCATGTAGTAGTGGATAAATTCATCAGAAAATATTAATACACTTATGACACTGAACATGAAATTGATACTGTGGATTAAAAAAAATTTCTTCTTTGCTTTTTAGGAAGAGAACAGACTTCAAAAAAACAATGGGTTAGTACTGTTAAGTTCTACAGAAAGAAGGGGCTCTATTTGTAAGAATTGTAATTGACCATCTTGAGAAGAGAAGCACCTCAGGCATATATATATATATATATATATATATATATATATATATATATATATATATATTGCATTTAATAAAGGCTGATGATTCCGAAAAATTATTTATAGGCAAACATATTTGTTTTGTTGATTGACGCATGTCTAACAAAATCAGTATGACTTGATGATGTCCTAGTGTGGTGCTAATGTTAAATTCAGCCTTCTGTCATGGTTTCAGTCAAGGCCTTGGCATAGATTGTTGGCAGATTTTGCAGTCCGCCAAGGTTTTCACGGACTATGCTGTGACTGCAACTTTCAGATGGTGAGGAGAAGACCTACGGTGGCTGTGAAGGGCCAGATGCCATGTATGTCAAACTGATCTCCTCTGATGGCCACGAGTTCATTGTGAAGAGAGAACACGCCCTGACATCTGGCACTATCAAAGCTATGCTGAGCGGTCCAGGTGGGAAATCAGCTAGATGAGTCTGACTCTTTTTCTTTATATTATTATTATTATTTTAATATCTATTGTCTCTTAAATTCCTCTTTTCCTTATTTTAATCTCATGCATTGTTTTTTTGTTTTTGTTTTGTGAAAGCTTATGCTGGAAAGCTGCTGATGCTCGTGCTACAGCTCTGCAGTCGAGACCACAAAAACTTTTTGGTAACAGTTTGTTTCGTTGTCCATCTGTTGTGCAGGCCAGTTTGCTGAAAATGAAACCAATGAAGTGAATTTCCGGGAGATTCCATCTCATGTCCTGTCAAAAGTCTGCATGTACTTCACCTACAAAGTCCGCTACACCAACAGCTCAACGGAAATCCCAGAATTCCCCATCGCTCCAGAGATAGCGCTTGAACTGCTGATGGCTGCAAACTTCTTGGATTGTTGAAAAAAAGAATACATAATGGCACAAGCTTAACATTTTAGGGCTTATTTTCCTTCTGTGTTCTTTTTTTAGTATTTATCTTTTTTGCCCTAGAAATGGTGAGAGTATGATAGTGTTTGCTGTGTAAAGTCTGAATTATTTTATTTTGTATCATTTTGCTTCCATACAAAGTTGCCTGTTCCACTCTAATAAGTGTTGCTGCATTGCTCTTGTTGCGGTCAAGATTTTTATTTTGGTGGAATAAAATTATTTGACTGCCACTTTGTCGTTTGTTGCTGAATGTGTTGACGTCTGATTCTCCTGAATGAAACCTACAAGAGATGTTTGTGTGCACAATGTAACCGCATTATCACAAACATTTTTTTCTGTTTTTAAATAAATATATTGATTATCAGACTGGAAACAAATGTCTTAATTTGTTGAGAGAAGTATTTATGTTGTTCTAGAGGCTCAATTTGGTTGATGAATTGGCCATAAATTCTGCTGGAGAATAAGGCATCTTGTCTCAATGTCATAATGAACAATAAAAGTCAGGTCTTGGCAAAGAAAAACACTGGTTGGAATATTAACTTCCAACCTGTGTGAGTGTCACTGCAAGACTTAAAGAAGTTTCAGCTTTTGAATTGATGGCACTGAATTTATTTATTTTCTTACTTTTAAAGCTGAAATTTACTCATGCTTCATTAGATTATACATCTTTTAACAGCACAATCTAAAACATTTACTGTTGGAAAGGGGATTTGTTATACCCATAAGAACCTGTGGCAATGCATTATAAATTATATATATATATATATATAAATTCACAGGCCTACTTATGAGCTAAAAGTAAACATCTAATTGGAATTCCTTTGCATTTATTTATGCATTAATTTGTAAGGAACAAGGATAGAATACTGACAGTTACTAAGACAGTATTTGATGTGCTGTGCACAGTGCATGCGTATATAGCTACATTTACATGCTTTTGGAAAGGGATCTGTTTTCCTCAGCCCAATCAAATGTACTGAAATACTTTAGATTGGACCAGAAAAGGGTACCAGTAGAGGTCGCTGTCGTCTTATTCATGTGCCCAGCAGTCCTGTCATTCCAGGATGGTGGCACTCTTGCCACCGCCTCTTCATCTCTGTTGCAACCACAGTACTGTCATCAGGTCCCAGTGATGACACGCGAGGACAAGTGTACAGTGAACTCAAGAAGGTTTAATAATGAATATATATTTGGAATAAAAGTGCCATGACTGGTATGATTGACAATAAATGTCTAGGCAATTTATTATTTCACGTGCTTCCTTGTTGTAAACAACAGCTTACGTTGATGCGATTTCATAATAGAACCATAATTGTGTTCGAGCACGTTTTCAATCATCATGCGTAAATAGATTATCCCTTAACATTTTCTGCTCGATATGGTTTGTAGCCAACGTTCAAAAGTACATTGTGAGTTTTGCCGTTTTTATAAATATGGTCATTTGTGACAAAGTTCACGGTTGAAAATGGTTTGATGTATTGTTCAAATTAATATATTATACGCAAAACTACCAAATAAAATCCCAAAAGTTCGGAAAGTGATGCAGCTAACCAGAGGCTCAAAGTGTTTGTTGTTTTATTTAATTAACTGAATCTACGTCACAGAGCGGCTGGGCGGACCACGTGATGATGTGACGTTCCGTTGGATCTGCGTCTCCTACCCTGGTGCAGGGGGTACCAACATGGCGTCGATGCAGGTAAGTGTCCTACTGGAGCGCAAAGCTGTTTATTCAAGTGTTTTGTTTTCGCCTTCGCTGCGTCAGTACCGCTCACATATAAGAAAACAGACACTTTTACATACCAACCTGGGGATATATATTGTATTTTAATGGAAACTACAGAAAAGGTGCGAGTTGGTTGATACTGAGTGGCCGGAGAGGGACTGTTTGGTGCTGGAGGCTGAAATGAGGGCAATCCGGTTTGCATGCGCAGGTGATGCCGAGAGCAGTACCTGGATCTCGGTGTACAGGAACTCCCACAGGGATGCCTCCGCTAACTCTGCTAACTAGATCACGCCAGCCAGCTTTGCGACGGTTGCTGAAGCGCTGTCGAAACATGTAGCCAGTTCGTGAGCTTTCCCTGCCATCAAAACAAAAACCAGTCGGTCCACAGTCAGCTGAGCTGGCTGGTTGACTCGCTGGCTAGCAGCAAAGCTAAACTCATGAAACAGCAGCCAGCTTGCTAATTTAACATGCTTCTCCTGAGCGCTGTGAAAATGGTAGCTAATAGCCAGGTACCCCGCATAAAATGTTGTTCAATTTCTCTTATGGCTCGTACTGTTGGCATAGTAGCTTTGTAAGTATGTTCATTAATTAGGCATCTACGCTAAGTTAGTTGACATTTGAGGTGTATGTGTTTGGAATGGTTGTTAAACGGCAAGGTAGCATTAGCTAACGTTACTAGCTTCAGCGAAATGCCCTCTAATGCTGTCATTGTACGATACTGGGTGGGCAATGGTGAAGGCGAAAGTGGTGGAAAATCATAATCTTTGAATTTCACGTAGTAGCTGATGTCTATCACATAAATGCACTCAACTTGTCCCTCTTGTTTTTATGGTTATTTTAGGTGGCTAACTAGCTTGATGTGTTTGAAAAATAAGTTCAGCAAAGCAATTGAGGAAATGCTGTATTTTATTGATAAGGCTGTTGGCGAACAATGACCAGAGCAGCTGAATATCTGAATTTCCAGTTCATAAAGGAGATTAATACCTGCTCTAGAATTTAACTAGAATTTTCTTGCACAAGGGGCCCATTTAACGTTAAATTGCTAGCTATCTGGAAGGCCAGATAGTACAACGTTATCGAGCGCTAGCTATCGAAATTAATCGGTATAAACTAAACAGTTTAACCAAGACGAAACGAAATCCCTGTAATAAACATTGAAATATTACACTTTTTTTTTACATGCGATCGGAGATTGATATCTTGTCTGTTCAAGGTTGCTAAACCCACTGAAGATAAGTAAAAACTGGATACTGTTCCCTACTTCTAGATTTGAAAATTTCTCCCATCTAGTGTATGACATTGTTGATAAAAAAAATATTTCTCTTAATTCAAATTTGCATAATTTGCATGTATTATGGGAAAACTAACCTCAAATTTTAATTAGGTAAAAGGAGACTCGATGGCTAAACATTCCCTTGCAGGTTTGGATTTTCATGTCAAGACCGTAATCGATATGGCCTTGATTAGATCTGATGTCTCTTGTCCTCTTCTACATTTGTAGCACAGGGATCACGACGGCATCAGTGAAATGCATCCACTTCCGGTTAGTCAGGCATTTACTTGAGGTGATCAATAAGCACTGATTAATCATACAGGGACAGTTCCGGTTCAAAAGATCCCAAATGAAACGTTTATCAGAGGATACTGGGCAGTTTGCTTATAACTGCAAATAAGCATTGAAATTCAATTCTCAAGTCAGTAATGCCCATATTTTGTCAGTGATGACATTTGTGGTTTTTGGAAACCAAATTTGAATTTGTACTCTTAGATTATGAAATTTACCTGCAGTGGTAAGATCTCTCCTTGTCTCTGCAGACTTTACTGCCTGTTGTGTAGTCTGAATATTGCAGATCACTCTTCCACTTGTATGTGAATTTGTTCCTTTTTAATGATTTTTCTTTTCTAGCCTAATTGAGAAGTGGTTCAGTAGACCTCATGCAAGGTCAGAAAGCCCAGTGCTTCAAATGAGCCAAAATAGCAACAGCATGTGGACGTTATACCACTCTTTGTTATACTTTTAGGCTGCTGGTGATGAGATATGAATAACTATGCCAAACATAATAACTGCGTTTCCTGTGTCACTTCAGTGCCAAGCTGCACTGCCCAGTTCTTTAAAGTCTCTTAAGGTATCAGCAGATATTCAACAACTTGGAGCTGTACCCCTCCTTTAGTTTTAATCTTTCTGATCTGTTCTTGAAACGGTTGATTTTAAGCCTCTCCCTGGCTTACATATTGACCTTCGTATTGTTCGGTCTTGTTGCCCTGTAATAGGAACGGTTTTTAGGCCTAAGCCCTCCAGTGTCTACTTGCTCTCCCTCTATTAAAGATTAGCCTATGCTTAATGCTGGCCAGTATTTTACTGCTGTCTATATCAGTGTGTTAAAGAGCAGTCTACTGTGACTTATCTTTCATTTAGGCCTATTTATTTGGCCAATGCCCTTATCAGAAGCTTCTTGCAATGTTGAAATGGCACAAGACATGGGCTTACGTATTTTTACATTTTACATTTGAGGCATTTAGCAGAGATTCTTATCCACAGTGCCTGACGCAGCTTACATAGTTTTACATGAAGTGTATTTATACAGCTGGATAGTTACTGAAGCGCTTCGGGTTAAATAACTTGCACAATGGCGCAATGGCTGTGCCCCACCCATAAATTGAACATACAGCCCTGGAATTGCAAGCCCAGCTTTACTATATGATGGGCAGCCCTACATATCATGGGACTAGCAGGAAGCACAGAATAGCTGACATAACCATAAACAAGCGTTGAAGGAAAAAGCATGTTGAATAAAAAGCAGGTGTAAGATCGATAAGGATAGAAAAAGGCGGATAATTAAAATGTTTATAATGCTAACTCTAAAGTGAACAGACAGTAGTCTATAAAAGAAACAGCATGCATTCTGCCCAAAACCAAATGAATGTAAATAATTAAAGATATATTTGAGTAGGTATTAGTGCCAGCTTCTGTATTAGAATTTGATATTCTGTATGATTAGCCTGTTGTTTGTTCTCTGCTTATCTCTGAAATTGTTCAAAATTGGTTCTCCTGTGGGATTAAAGTCTGACCTTTTTTTATAAAGTCAATGACATCAAGCATGACATCAATGTGTGTGTATTACAGTAAGATCATTATAAAATGGTCACATTTGACGTAATCGTCACAATAGTGTAATACCACAAACCTTCAGGGCTCATTTCTAGGAAAAACCCAGGTGGATGATTTATGACATTGTGGCCATGCCTTTACGTAATCATACCCACTGCATAGTTTGACTTTGTGGAATGAAGGCGGGCAAAGTGTGTGAGGGGGATATTAAAGCTCTGTTTTTTTCACGCTGGGTCTTATTTTTGTAATATTTTTTTAGTCAGTCCTATCGGTTCTGATAACATCTCACGAAACTGCTTCATTGTCAATTTTAGGCTTTTTAACCGTTTTTCTTAATTGAACTTTTTTTTGTTTCTATGGCTATAGCTTCACCACGGCATCTATGGGGCATATCAACACTGTACGCTACACTGTTCTGTTCGAACAGATATTTAATTCAGCTCTTCCTCTGTGTATTCCTGTTGAATTAAATATAGTCGGCCATCAAAGTGAAGAGGCTCGACAACACCCTCGTAGTAGTCTGATGAATTATTAGCTCGTTCAACATTATTAGCTTGTACAGGATTCAGATTTTCAACATTATCTTATAAAGGTAATCCATGTTAAAAGGAATACACGCTGACCCTACTTGCACCTTTTGAGGAGCTTACTACAGAAATCAACCTTTCCGCAGCGACTGCGGCAGATGTCATTCTGTCCATCGTTGGCCTGAAACGTCTCCTAAGATAAAGCGCTGGCGCAGAGCATGGTGTGAAGCCATCAAAACGCACTCATCTGGAAGCAGCTGAGAGAAGATTCAGCCACATTGAATCAAAGCTCCTTCACTGTGTGGCTATGGCAACAATATAACAATAATGCTGTTAATAATTAAAATAACAATAATGAAAGAATCTGAATGTATTGGTAACACATAGAGCAAGTAAACAATCTTTCTTTGTTACCTTCTGTTTTAGAAAAAAAATAATTAAAAAAAAATTGAAATTGGCTGATTTTGCTCTAAAGAATCGGCAACCGAAATCGGCGATAAAAATCCATGCTCGATGTACCCCTAGTCGGCAGAGTGGTAGGACCGATGAGAGGCCTACTGTCTGTATAGTCTTCCAGCTCACCTGGGATTAAATCTCTGGTGTCCTCAGTACTCAACTGGAAAACCTTGTGTGGTTCTCGGGTGTACGGTGCGAGTGCTTTTGTTCTGCCTCACACTCATTAGTTGAGTCCCATTCTTTGAGAAGACGTAGATCACAACCCAAATTCCACAGTGGAGTCCACATACCCTCTGGCAGCCCATAGCACAACCAAAGACCTTAAATTCTTAGGCCTTGATAAGGTGAAATGTGACTCGGGGGATGGGGGCTAAGAACAGTGAGCTAAGTGCTGCATTATTTTGTCAGTGTGTATGAGTAATATCAGCCTTTTCCTTGTTTTCTGTGACCTCTGAATTATAGCGTTCTGCACACCGCGCACTTGACGTATGCCTCTTATTCTTTTGGACAGGAATGCATTCTAACGTACCATTCCTGTGTTTTAGGTTTCAAAAAGTGCCTTAAGCAGCACTCAGAAATTTAAGTAGCCTCACATCCATGTTATGCTCCATTTCGGGTTTACATAGCAGCTGGTGTTGTGGACAGTACACACTGTGATCTGAATTGGACATGCTCATTCATTGGCGTCTGTCAGATAGTCTTTCTGAAAGATTGATAAAGAAGAAGAAGAAACCCCCCCCCCCCCTTTTCTTTCCAATACTACAGGAGAGCTAGTGCCAGTCAGACAAGAGGCGTATTTCTTCCTGATACCATCAGCACTGGGTGGAGTTTATGCAGGGGTGAAGCAACTGTAGCTGACCTAAACTCACAGAACCCCTGGTGGGACAGTTTGTAGTGTCCCGTCCCTCCAGACTACCAGAAATCCTTGAACCATCCATGTGTAAGCCTCAAGGCCCCTCCTCCAGGAGCGACGTGGCCACTTAGCGACCCAGCTTTGAGCAGGAACGTTTCTGAGGGCATTGGCGAAGTGCTCGTTTGTTGCTTTGTCTTGAGTGACAACCCCCCCCCTCATTGCTTGGTGATTCATAACACTTAAGCCATCCAGCTGAACACTGCTGAAATCGAATTGTGTCAAAGTTCACTCCAGAAATAACCCAAGGGTATACTATGTGAATATTCATGTTTTTCAGAATTAAAAGAAAATTCAGGACCGTTAAGATCTTTGCGGGTTGCATGCAGATGTCACAGGAGGTTTGAACGCAAGGAAGTGCATGTCTCCAATTATTTAAAGACACAGTCGTGAAGTTCTGTGTCAGCAGTGACTTTGTTAGCCTTTTTTTTGTCATCTCAATTTATTGTCCTAAACATTCCGGCAAGCTTGGCCGATTCGTCACGACTTGTAAAACTGCATTTTGAAGTTGCCTCTTGACATAACTCCTCGTATGACCAGCCCAACGAGCAGCGATTCCTTTGCCAGGTACCCTCCCAAGCCACTGGTTGATTTTCAGGTTTGAATTCCTCTCAAGTCTTTGCTGAGTAGCACATTTCAGAAAGAGGGATAAACCTAGATGTGGGTGTGAAAAAACAAAACAAAAAAATGTGTTCCTTCAATGCTACAGCCATGCTATTGTATTAATATGCTGATGATATTGCCTATATTAAAATAATAGAAGCAGTTTGCAGCTGCAGTGTCGTGGTGAGTGCTTTAGGCTTTGCTCGATTCTGCCTTTTCAGATCGGAAGCTTCATTAGCCTCCGCGTGGCTCCAACACTGGTGTGAACCCTGGCGTGCTAACATGCTACACCGTGCCCTGTTTGTCACCCCGTCTCTTTTGGTTCTACTGCTGTTCAGTTATGCGTCTCCTTGCCTGTAATCTCGATGGACCTTTTCCAGACCTTTGCAATGTGTACCAATTGGGAGGCCGCATTTTTAATGATACTTGCACATTACAAATTCATCATTCCCTGAGAGCTATTGTCCTGTAGACTGAATGCCCTGTTGCGTGACCGGGTGAGTTGTGATTCAAGTAAAGTGAGATTTTCCTGTCCAATTTGTTAAACAAATGTGTCTGTAATGTCAAAAAAAAATTGTTCTTTTTTTCCTCTCATTTCCAGAAAAGGCTACAGAAGGAACTATTGGCACTGCAGAATGATCCACCCCCTGGCATGACCTTGAATGAAAAGAGCGTACAAAATACCATAACACAGTAAGTTCTGTTACACCATGACAGTAATTGTTACAATACGCCATTACATGTGCATAATATCATTACAGATTAAATGCTGTTACATTGCACCAGTGTTGCATAACACATGAAGTACATTTAATTTTTCACATTGTCCCCTTACGACACTCCAGTGCATTGTTCTGCTATGCTTACCCACTGCATTTCATGTTGTACTTCTTTATCATATCGTCATCTGCCTATTATTTTTTGTTTACGATGCCAACATTCCAGGCAACTGGAAATGCCCACATATTTGCTGAAACCATTTCTGGTAAAACCTTTCCTTGAGGGTGGTGACTGCCTTGTGTAGGAATCAAGCCGTCACACTGGTGTCCTACCAGGCATTCTCCATTATGTGAGATTCCTCGGTTCGGCTGGTGTGCTTCTTTGGGCCGGGGGGCTGTGGAACAAGCTTAACCACTTGAAACTGGAAAAGCACGTTTTTTGGACTGCTGTCAAAGGAAGTGGGGACCAAAGCAACTGTAGTGTCCCTGCCTCAGGCAGTAACTGACGACCCTCGTTAAAGGATGCTTATGTCATATGATGCTCAGCGACTCCAGCATTTACAAACAATGCTCATTCGGAGGTGATGGGGGTCACTCCCTTACTCCAACTGACGCATTAAGGGATTGCACTCGCTAGAGGGCACTAGAGAGCGCAGGGGCAAAGTATTTTGTTTATTTATTATGTTAAGTATTCACAGTCAGAGCCATAGGAAGGCACTCAAATTTATTGATTTCCCAGCATGTCCAGCTGAGCATTGCTGAGAAGGTGAGGCTCTGTCCTACCTCAGTCAAGTTGCCCTTGGCCCCCTGTGCTTGGTCTACCTGTGTAGAGCAAGCAAAGGCTCTGCTTTCATAAGGCAGAAGCAGCATGAATTAGGCTAAGACTTTCAAAATTAGCATGTAAGCATACCTTAAAGACCTTGTCGCTCTGCCATGTTGAGTCTGATTTAAAAGAACTGACTTTGGGTCCTTGATAGAAGTCCTTCATGATGCTCGTTGTTGTCCCTCTGTGCACATACTGGTATTGCATAACTGTAACAAGATAACACGGGGAAAAAATGCCAGCCTTAACGTAATGTAATCTGTACTGCTACTGTAAATTCTTTTTTTCTTTTTGTTAATGATACAGCTGTCCTTGTTTGGGGTCAAATGGACGCCTTGCGGCAATGACAGTCTGTCTGGGTCTCTCGTAATAGGATTATAACAGGATTACTGCTTCTAGTTTTCTGCCTGGCTTTATTCTCCAGAGTAAAGTGGGATCAAATGGGAACCTTGTGTTGGGTTGGCACAACTGTGTCGTAATGTGATGCCGTTAGAGTTCTTCTGCCTGTGTGAAAGTGTTTTGAACCCGGGACCTCTGAGCACAAACATTTTGGAAAAATGTAGCATTCCAATAGCAAATTGTCATCATTTATTATGTTGGCTGAATTGAAGGTTTTTGAAAAAGGACCAACCCTACTTTGCGTTCTGCCTTCTTACATTAAACTTTATTTCCTGTAATAAAAAAAGTTTCGATTGATTTTTAACAGACAGATCATCACTTTCCACTGATAAGAGGCAATATTGTATCTTTCTGTACTGTGGGTGAAGCTGTAGTTCAGTGTGCACAAAAGTGAAAGCAAAAATAAATTATGATTGACTGTAAAATGAAGAAACTTTGACAAACTTCTTAATTTTTTGATTTCATATCATTTGATTTCATATAATTTTTTTGAATTTATTAATTATTTGCTCTCTGTAGGTTCCAGTTCCACCCGAAAGTTTATCAAAATAGAAACGGTTACTGTTTCCAGTTCCTAAAATTTTGAAAAGAGTCAGACCAGCTTCTTTCACAATTGGGGGATGGGGGAGGTCAGCCCTAAATAGCTTGAGTTAAATTGAAGGGGGTCTGAGGGGGCGTGGCCAAAGGCAGCACTGTCACTTCTGCCAGCTTCATTATGTCCCTGTCCATGCCAAACTTGCCAATTTGAGGTCACTTCTTCACCGTTTGTAAAAACGCAAGTTGATTTAATATAGCAACTGAAAACCTTTACAGAAGTGAAATATACTGCAGTATATTTTAAATATGTGGAAAGTTGGGGATTCACAGAATTGTGATATATTACGCAATGTAGATTTGAAAGAGGCGGTGATTACAATTTTGGCCAATATGTCTTGCAATGTATTGATATTTATTTAATTATATATTCAGCTTAATTCCTTTTCTCTAGAAGAAGGACCATTTTAATCAGAGATGTGATGCTGTATTTACATCCTGTCCTCAAGCTGAAACTTTGGTTTCAAGCCCAGATGTGTTTTTGTCCCCCCCCCCCCCCCCCCCCCCATGAATAAAATATCCTGCAGTGCTAGATTTATCACCGATTATTTTCCCAAACTGAGGTGGGTGTATTGAAAGATGAGGAAATTTGAAGGGTCAGCACTCTTTTGAATTGAAGTTTTTGGGGGGTTTGATGTTGCAAAGAAAATAACTGCTGATCTGTCTCCTGTTCTCCCCTCTTTCAGGTGGATAGTGGATATGGAAGGAGCCACAGGTACTCTGTATGAAGGAGAAAAATTTCAGCTGCTTTTTAAATTCAGTGGTCGGTATCCTTTCGACTCACCTCAGGTAATTCTGTTTTAATGTGTGTCGAGCGGAGCGGAGGTTATGTCCACATTAATCCCCACTCATTCTAAATATTATATTTTTTGGTTTTGCAAATACTTGAGAAAGTTGCTCATGGTTCTGACAGTAATGGAAAACAGTGTTTATCTGGATGTGGACTAGCCTTCCGTTTTGTCACTCGTTATTCCCTTTTTGTTTTCGTTTCGTTTCAGGTCATGTTCACGGGAGAGAATATACCTGTTCATCCTCATGTATATAGCAACGGTCACATCTGTCTGTCCATTTTAACGGAAGACTGGTCACCCGCTCTTTCGGTGCAGTCTGTTTGTCTTAGCATTATCAGCATGCTGTCGAGCTGCAAAGAAAAGGTAGGACTCTATCCTGGTGAACTAACATGGCTTAATTCAGAAAAGATGACTTCACCAGAATGTTTCCTGAAGCACGTCTTTTGCTCTATATATGGCATAAAAGTGCCTGCTCTTGTAGAATGTTAAATTATCAGAAGGATTGCAATTTGTTGAGCCTAAACTTAGAGGGGATTGTGTTTACTTGAGAAATGGGAATTATAATGTCTTACAAACAAGACATTTCAGAATTTACATGTCATTCATAATGGAAATTGAAAGACTGACAAAGTGTTTACTAAGCATTGGGGATAATTAGCATTAGGGCTACCCAGATTAAACTGAGGCCATCTGTACCATTTCTTTCTGAGCTCTGAGTGCAAGTAATGAACAGCATCAACAAATCAGATTTTTATTGGTATCACGGTCTTGTACGTCACATTATTTTTTTCAGCACGTGATGACGTTCAGGAACAGCACAGAAAGAAAAGCCAAAGCGCAAAAAAAAGATTCCAAGAATATGTTATTTGGTAGAATTGCTATCCATTAGCATTATTGCTGGCACAGATCGTATAATGAGAGAAGTTTGTTCCCCTTAGTTAAATGTTGACCCAGCCAGAACAGTCTCGTACCGTTGCCGCCCTGCTGAACTGCAGCATTTCCTCCACAGCGGCGACCTCCTGATAACTCCTTTTATGTAAGAACATGTAACAAGAATCCAAAGAAAACAAAATGGTGGTATCACGGTGAGTCTTTTTTCTTTCTCTTCCTTTCATGTAGGGCAGTGGTTCCCAGCCCTGTTCCTGGAGATCTACCATCTGTAGGTTTTCACTCCAATCCTAACAAAGCACATGCCATTTAACAGCTAGAGATCTTGTCGATCTGCTAAGTAGTCAAATCAGGTGTGCCTAATTAGGGTTGAAATGAAAACCTACAGGATGGTAGATCTCAAGGAGCAGGGTTGGGTAGCCCTTATGTAGGTTACTGTAAAGTATTTAAAACAATAAATAAAAAGTATGCTGATGTTTTCCCATTTGTTATTATCATAAATTCTAATTACTGAATTCAGCTGGCTCTCTTATTTTTTGCAATTTGAGAGGTTGTCATATATGAAATGTATATGTAGGGCATACCATAACCGCTACAAGAGCAGGAACATAGAAACCAAATAGGTTTGGTGTGTTGTTTAAGCTTGACCACGTCTCCATCCCCACTTAATGATGGAGTAATACCAGTGAGTCAACTGTCTATGCAGACTTACAGTAATTATTCAAGTTAATACAATTTTTTAAATTCAATTTTCATTTATTAAGTTGATTCAATATTGTCTAATACAATGTGCCACCTGTAATTGGTTATTTGATGTGTAGCTCACAGTTTTATTATTTTTTTATTTTTTGCAGATGATACTTGCTAATGTTCAACTTTTTCATACTCCTAGAAGAAAAATGTCCTACTGAGTACATAAGCACTTTTTAATCATTCAGTCTTTGAACTTTAACCTTTGACTGGGACAACTGACTTCCTGGACTGCATTTCCCAGAGGGCTGCTGGATGCATGTTTTAGCTGGTTGTTTAAAAAATGAATACACGAACGTATGATACAGACGACGTGGATTGTTTTGACATACGGTAGTTATGCAGCAAATGAGGAGGTTTTGTAGTGAGAGAATTCCTATTTTAAATCTTTTTATGTTATCTTTTTTTTTTTCTTTTTTTTTTTTGGAAGAGTTTTTTTGTTTTTTTTCCAGGTGGTCATGTGTTGTGCAATAACATTGATTCATGCATGCTTGGGCTGACAAATCCGAAGCCTGACACAATCCAAATCGGGTCATTTATTTGTAAGGGACTGAACGTCTCAATGGCAAAGATGAGTCTGTTCACTGAAACTATATGCACTGTGAAATCTGTTAGAGAAGTAAAACATTGCATTATAACACCTTGTTCTGCTGTAACCTTCACCATACTTTATATTCAGGAAACAGGTTTCGCCCCCCCCACTTTGACTTCTTGAAAATGCTTGAGTTTAGGAAAGTACTCATCCTTCTCCATATATTTATGATTAACTTCCAAGTACTGAGCTGCTTTTGAGAAGCTGTTTTGCGATTGGTCGAATTTACTGGACAGCGAATGGTCATGCACAGGGTAAAGCCAGGAACTTTATTACTGACCACAGGTTTGTGTGTTCCAGTCTCCAGACTCCACACATCTAACTCTGTTTAATCCAGGAGTGTTTACCGGCCTTTCTCTTCTAAGAACGCGACTGACCGCCTTGTGTTGCAGAAGTGTGCAAAAAAAAAAAAACAAACAAAAAAAAACATTTTGTGTTGTGCTTTCATTTTTGTTTGATTATCTTCACATCTGGATTATGCTTTAATTTAATATTGTCCTTGATTTGAAAAGTAGTTCTTGTTTTTGTAAAAAAAATAAAAAATAAAAAAAGAATAGAAAAAGGAAAAAAAATGTTGGCAGCGGATATAAATTGAATTTTATCTCTGGGGCGAGGGGAGTTTTGGGGTGGGTCAAAGGTAGAATGTTTTTGTCTTATTTTACTTTGCATTCACTCTTATCTGCACCATGCATTTTGGGTAAAATGATTATTAATGTTTGAGTAATTTTGAAAAAATGTTTTTCCAGGTCACAGGACGAGAGTGAGCTCTCTCTCTCATTCTCCTGACCGTATTTATCAGGCTCAGGTACTTTTTCTGTAAGGAATCACCATGAAGTTTCCAAACTGATGTTTTTCGTTTCAGTGATATTTGTACCAAAATAAAAATAAAAATACTGTTACAACTGTAAAAGATCATGGTTTGAAGAAGATATTGTGTAATATTCTTTTGTTAAACAGTACATGCAAATTAGTAACAACAACAAAAAGTGCAAGTAAAGCAATCCTCAACAAGTCAAACCTGTCCATTTAAAACCTGTATAAACCAGGTACTAGCTGTCAGTACCTTAATTGTCAGACGGTCATGCATAACAGGAGCTGAGCTGGAAGTAGCTTTTTTCTTCTTTTTTTTCTTTTTTAAAGTGTATAACTCCTGTTACAGCTGTTGTGTACAATTGCTTAGGAGGGTTTGTCTCTGCACTTTTATTTATTTTATTTTTTTTGCCAATTAGGACCTGTATAGCATTTCTATTAAAAAAAACATGATATGGTAACAGTTTTTTTAAAGGAGATTGAGTGTTTTATTGGACTGTGTCTTAAATTAGGCTCTTGTGTTCAGCTCTGAGCGGATTACAGCTGAACAGTCTGAGGTCCTTATAATGGTGGGCAGCACTTCAGCAACACCTGCCACTGCCAAGCTCTGTGGGGTTCTGCTGCTGACAGGAAATGGGTGTTTTCCACAAGACCGGCTTTATTGACCTGGTGGGCAATTCTGGCCCTGAGGGCCAGTGCGTACACAGATTTTTGTTTCCACAAATTTCCATGGTTAAACGGGCTAATTACCTGAACAATGGTTCACTCTTATATTGCGGGGAAACTCTTTCTTATCGGGACTCAAGAACGGTCTTCTGCTGTCATTCATGCGCTTATCAAGAAATGTCGCTAAAATGTCAGTGTAAATGTTAGGGCCAATTAAGTGATTAAGGCCAGAAGTCAGCATGAAAACCAAAAAGTGATGCGACCCTCGTTGTCCAACTCTGGCTTAGTGTGCCTTTTCTATTTGATGTTTCACTGGCAATGGCAATATTAATTTAGTTAATTTAACTTCACTTATCCGATCAGCATGAAGCACCCCCCCCCCCCCCCCCCAATTCCAGAGTTGTAAAGCATTGCTATCTTGCTTATAGTATGACTAACAGTCTGGGTGCCAGGGAGAGTCATGACAGAGATATGCAGTCAGTTCCATTCATTGTTTCTGACAGCTGTTTCCTTTGTGTGTGTGTGTGTGTACAGACAAAAATATATTCTCTTCTCACCATAACAGTTATTAGTTCATCTAATCAATGTGGCACTGATGAAAGGGTGGAGATTGCACAATGAATTGACTGAATAAAAACACTTAGAACTACTTTCACATGGGCCTATGTAATATGCAAATAGTATTTTACTGCCCTCTGACTTTGCTTATAGCGGGTGCTGGATGGCCAGTCTGTGCTAGTTTTCTGCTCCAACTAATTACCGTAGTTTTAGTTTTGACAGCTCTATGAAGTACGCTGGTACTTCTGTACCTGAGCACAGTAAAGGGTACGCATTTACAGTCTGCAGCTGTACCTGGTACTTCGACAACTGTCAAATCAAGATATGATATTTTGACACAAAATCCTGAAATGGATCGGCCCTTGTGCACCCCTGGCCACTAACTTCTGCTTCAAGATATGTAGCGGTTATAATGTCGGGTTACTCTTTGACTTTACTTCCATTTTAAACAGACCACGCCTTGGGGAGTTGGCTGCCAGTTTGAAAAATGTAACGGCTGTAACTCAAAAAAGGATTCATCTCAGCCAGGTTCGGCTTTGTACATTCACTTTTTTGTGTTGAGGCCAAGACTGATAATCTGCAAAAAGCAGGGCTACCCAAGCCCTGTCTCTGGAGATCTACTGCCCTGTGGGTTTTCATTTGAACCCTAATTTGGCACACCAGATTCTACTAATTAGCAGCTCCATTAGGTCTCTAGGCACTGAAGGAGGTGTGATTTGTTAGTGTTGGAGTGAAGATCTACAGGTCTTCCAGGAACAGGGTTGGGCAGACCTGTGCAAAAGTAAATGTCATGAACTAGTTCGGCCTGTCGGCCAGATTTGTGTACATTTGCAATAACCTTATTATTCTTCTAGGCCTGTTAGTATTGCTGAAAGGCTAAAATAAATAGCAATCGACAACATTAGCAATGAACTATTCCACAATTTTGCCAATGATTACCTAAATAGACTGCTTTTATCCAGCGGTGGAATATCCAGGTTCAGAAAGTAAATGAGTTCATGGGTGGGGTCTTTATTCCTGCTCTATCCTCTCCCCTCCTCGACTTTTCCATTTCCTTAGGGGACACCGTAGTGACATCATCACCCTGCGCCAAGAATCTCGGAGTGATGATGGACAACAGGCTGTCCCTCTCCAACAACATTGCAGCAGTAACCCGGGCATGCAGATTTTTCCTATACAACATCCGCAGAATCCGCCCCTTTCTCACCACCTACTCAACCCAGCTCCTGGTCCAAGCAATGGTTCTATCCCGCCTGGACTACTGCAACTCTCTTCTGGCTGGACTACCGGCATCTGCCACCAGACCCCTGCAGCTCATTCAGAATGCTGCGGCTCGTCTGGTCTTCAACCTCCCCAGACACTCCCACGTAACTCCCCTGCTCACTACCCTCCACTGGCTGCCTGTTATAGCTTGCATCAAATTCAAAACATTGGTCCTAGCATACCAGGCAGTCAAGGGATCAGCCCCAGCATACCTTCACAAGATATTCAAACCCTACATGCCAGCCAGATCCCTCCGTTCTGCTACCTCAGGACGCCTAGCACCTCCCCCTCTTCGCACCTGCACTTCCAGAACACGTCTCCTGTCTGTTCTGGCCCCACGATGGTGGAATGACCTCCCTGTGGAGGTCAGAACAGCTGAGACTGTGACCCATTTCAAACGACGACTGAAGACCCACCTCTTCAGGCTGCACCTCTCCCCATCCCTCCCTTCCCCCCTGTAAATGACTAAAACTTAGGGTTGTAACTAGGCAGCTGTTTCATAGGTGACTTAGTCGATGCGCCTGTCTTAACGACTAATTGTATTTTTATTTATTTTTATTTTTCCATAGATTGCGTTGTTGCCGTTCTCGTTGTTAGTGTTAATCAGTTTAACCATCAGGGTCCAAGTTGAACTATGCGGTTGTTCCCTGTACTTGGACCGGTACTTCTCTCTAGGGTTTTCGTCATACTTGTTCCTGGTTATGGTTATACACTTTGTTGTACGTCGCTCTGGATAAGAGCGTCTGCCAAATGCCTGTAATGTAATGTAATGTAATGGAAGGAAACACGACAAGACTTTTACGTTCTGACCCCTGGACTTCCACCTCTGGTTTTTGTATCTTTATCATACTTGAATGGCAAGACATTGGTTTGATCTAAGTACAGGTCCAGGAAACAAAATGATGTTTCTTGGGGGCCCAATAAGTTCACTTAAGTATCTTGATGTTCATACTGTTTCGACTTGAAAACTCGTGAGATTTTAATAAAGAACTTGGGATTTAACAAACCACACGCGCGTAGGCCTACGTTATATATGTTTAAATACTGAACAATTTATTATTGACGCATAATTTATTTGGGCACGCAGAAATGGAAGTAACGGCACAAATTAATAGATGAAAAGATGAAAAATTGAAAGATCACACACGACATTACCTCACCGGCTCAAACCAGAAGGGGGCAGGAACTGCACAGAATATTCACTGTCGGGGATTGTCTACCAGCAATGCTCCTTTCATACACTGATGTGCATGTACCCATTGACGTTTGTTTTATTCTCGTTTGCCCCTCCTTTTATAATTAAATCGAACTCACAGGCTCAGTTTATATGACTGATATGTAAAATATACGTTCGTGTATAATGTAGCTATCTCGTTTTAAGGAGGCACTAGCAGGTAGCGGGGTCTCGTCAGGTGAAGCTATTCTCTATGTGTAACAGGCACAGCACCCCCTGCTGGAAAGACGAAGAGCTGTTTGCATCAATTATTCAGGTAATACAGCACTGCATCAATGTTATCAAGTCCATACGTCTTATTTGTCTCATTTGTATGAAACAGAGCTCATCCATCCAGTTCAAGACCGATAAGACAAAAAAACCGGCCAAAATTCTTCAATATCATGCATTACTTGAAAACAGACGATATAATGCTGGTCACGTTAAAGAACTTCGCTGTTCATATTTCGGTGTGGCAATTGCGCACGGTTTTTCATGCACTGTTACTATGTTTGGGGCATAGCGCCACGCCGTTAGCCAAGACCTCGAATGCCCTTTGAGTTTCCCCAGATATTGCGTATTTGACGATTGGGCATCGCAGTCAAACAAATGCGTTTGGGACACAGTATAGGTTGCATCATCAAAATGTGCGAGTGAGCGAGAATTTGAGCTTTCCTCGTTATACTGTTGACAACCTACAGATTCGCAAGCAATATGGTAATTAGCTTGACAGGCTTCATACACATCTGCTTCTGATTTCAGGATGGGAATTTTCGCCCTATTTCAGAGGAAATATTAAATCTCATTTGTATGAGAGTGTTCCATTTAAAATCTAATACTAAACAGCAGGCTTCACAAAATCATAAATTCCATTATCACTAAAGTACGAGAGTACTCATTTATATTAACTGTCCACTTTCACTAGAAGGAAACCCGACTTTACCATTCGTATTTTCTAAAGGGGTGTTAGTTCCCTGTTTTCACGCAGTTGTATAATAGACATGCATCTATTAAGTATTGTTCCTTTTCAGTGTTATAGTAAGCATAATTTACTATTTTCTGTTTTCGTGTTTCTGGTAACTTAAGGAATTCTTCAGTCAAATCGTTAAAGCAAATAATGGTTTGCTCCTGCAGCCTATCAGTTCTCTTTAGTGTTTGCCAATGTTGGAGGTGTAACTGGGGTCTGTCCCTCGAAAAAAGGTAAAATATTGTCATTGAATGTGCATTCACACTGCATTTAAAGGTATAACGATTCCTGTAAATACAGCAGCATTGTATTGTTTTGTCGATAGAGTATGTTAAAATCCAGACGACTCGTAAATGGAGGATGAAACCGAGGGGGTTGGAAGATGCAAGTGGAGTGTGGTGTTTGGTTGATTTTCAGCCATGATGTCGCTTTTAGCCAGCTAACCAGCAAGTTAGCTATGTAACAGTACTATGTTAGCTAAATGTCACAGTTTACGCTGATATAACGGCATATACTTATTTTGTGAATGTGCATTTGTTGACAGTTTCCCACAGTGAGGTAAAGTAATTGCTAACAATGCATCGTAAAAAGGATTGCACATCAGAATCTCAACCGAATGCTGCTGTCAAGTCAGCGAATGAGCCGGTACACAATTCCAGTGGATGATGTTGCTTGCTAAGCTTGCCGGCGAGTTTCGCTCAGATTTATTCAGAAATGCCACTTCTTGCTGAGGTGCGTTTGTTTATTTAGAGTAGTATTGCGCAAGCATTGTGATCGTTCTGTTCTAGCTCGGTCGCTTGCAATGAAAAATGTATATAGTCGAAAGGACGTGTGTGAGCAACGACCCAAATTGTTGGGTCGCAGTGCATACTGTAACTTGGCCATAGCTAATGAACAGTGCTATGTACTCAGTTGGGTAGCCTGGAAAAATTGTGTTCGTTCACCTTGTTTAAAACGAGAGCACCAAAACACATTTGCCCAGATTTGAACGTTAAAAAATCACCCAGCTATCGCGAATAATCTCTACAAAACTAGCAAGCTGGCTACATTTTTTCGGAACCAGCAAAGGCGTAGATGTGATGACATCAGCAGAAGAATGCAATACTATTTTACATAACTGACTTACCAAAGTAATCTTTTGTGCTATTGGATTGCAAAAAAATCTATTTAAAAAAAATCCAAATGTCCATAATATTAACGTTATATTATCTTAGGTAATAACAAACATCTGTGACCTCTTTTAAACTATTCTGTTACTGTCCTCTGATTATATTTTTAAAGGTGTATTTCTGCAGTACACCACTCGGCAAATATAATTTCTGAATTAGGTTGCTAATTGTCTTTTTACACTCAGGACACATGTAATTCATGTCTGCTAACCAATTTCTAAGGGTTCTGGCTGTGGGGGGTGTTGTTGCAGAATCATCTGTTGACCTTGAACTTTGACCTGTGACCTTGCCTTGGGAATGGCATGTGGCTATCTGTTTTCTGTGCATTTAATTCCGCACCTTCAGACTGCTCATTCTCACAAGTTTGGTGCTGTTTACAGAATTCTTTATTCTGCGTCTCTTCGCTGTCCTTTTCAAAGTCAAAATGGAATTTGCCAGAGTTGGGCCCGTTAGTGGTAATGTAAAAAAAAGAAAGAAAAAAAGGGGCCTTCAAACAACTGGGTTTGATCTAACTATATAGATGGCAGATACGACATCTGCCAAGTTGTGCTTTGGTGGGGCATGTCACATAGCCCATATAATCTGTCTATGCATTTGTACATTCGCCTATAATTTTGCATGAACGGCACACCAGGATGTATAGTTTTTTTCCCCCTTTTTGTATCAGTCGTGCAGTTTTGTTGTGCCCGGAGAATGCTATGGCCTGCCCTCCAGAGCCCAGTCGGTTGTGAGACTGTACATTGAGTAACAATGTAATATAATAACAGTGATCCTTAACTTTCCTCAGGACGACAGTAAAAATCTAAATAGGTTTTACTAGTTGTGGCAGGTGAGGCCTTCGAGAGAGCTGGGTCAGGTTGGTTGGCACCTCCTGTTCACTGTTCCAGCTTGTGGATGTGCACTGGAGTGGTGCTGGCAGGGTTTCCCATGCACAGCTGTGACTCCGCCTGTCAACTGGGCATGTGCAGTCCGGCTGCACGAGCTGCGTATGAAATGTACTCCTTCAATGCAACATCTGTGCAGCCCAGCTGGACAGCGGAGGGGGGTGGGGTGGTGTGAGGAAGTGGCAGCTGGCAGTATGTGCCATGGCAAAGAGTCTGAATTTCTGGAGGAAGTTTCAGGAAAGAAGCAGGCCTTCAAATGCCAAATTCCAAATTTCAAACTGGGAGAAAAGGAGTAATGAAAAGGGAAAAAAACTGGGACTAAAATGCCTTAAAAACAAACCTGATAGGCTGCTGAATGAATGAGGCCTGTTGAGGCACTTCTCTAGTGTTTTAAGGGGCCCCATGGTCTTAGTATCTAATCTGGACTGTGACAGGGCTGGCAGTCCTGCAGTGCGTCCCATAATTTACTTTAGCCCATATATAGATCAGTTTCTTTGGCAACGGTGTTTCATGTTGGGTGGGGAACTGAGCTCTTAACTCCGAGGTTGCAGGTTCGCTGCTGTTGTGCCCTTAAGTAGAACTGCTTCAGTAAATATCCAGCTGTGTAAATGGATAGTGTGTGAAAGAATGTCTGTTATGTGTCGCTGTGGATAAGAGCGTCTGCTAAATGCCTGCGTGATGGAAAATACTAATTTTATTTGGTGAGAGGTCGGTGACGCATCACGCATCAGTGACCCCATCTGGTAAATTGGAAGCCCACAGACTGCCTGCACTACATGCACATGAAGTGTCGTCCTCCAACACACCGTGAGCCTAACTAGGGTACAGTGGAGTCAAAAGCAGCAGCAGTGTGGCATTGCATGCTTTGGAATAGACCACATAGTGGTCTGTGCTCTTTGGAAGTCACAGAGAAGGTTGTAGTGATGAATGTGAGAGTATGCATTGTGCATTCCAGATTAAGAGAATATATCAGGGGGGAAAAAACAAGAGACACATGCACAAGGTCTCAAAGAATCGGTTGGTAGCAGAGGGTGTGGCCAGTGTCAATAGGGGGACTGGGCAGTGCCAGCTGGGGGGTGTGGCCAGAAGGGGGTAGAGGTAGATACCAGCAGGGGAGAGGCCAACACAAACAAAAAATTGTAGGTAAAATGATGGCCCTTGAACCAGGAAGTAGTAATGAAAATAGCATGTAGGCCTAATAGTCTCCTAATCACCAGTAGTCTCCAGTAACATAACTAACAATACTCCCCCATTCAAATACATTTACTTAATGACCTTTTTGCAACCCCTTTACCCTCTATAATGTGACAGAAATGTGTGCTGGGTTGTGGTAAAAGATTGTGGTTGGGTTTAGTCTGCACTAATCTGAGTAACTGCTAGCCTAATTCTGACTGAGGCCTTGTGAGATAACTGTGTCATTTGTGGGTGCAACTAAGAGTGGGAGTGAGTAATTATAATGATAAATAATTTATTGCATTTATATAACGCTTTTCTCACACTGAAGGTGCTTTACATCGATAAGGGGGAAACTCTCCTCTGCCACCTTCAATGTGAAACACCCACCTGGGTGATGCATGGCAGTCATTTTGCACCAGAACGCTCATCACACATCTGCTGAGGTGGAGAGTGTCAGAACAATTTTTAACAAATTAAACTGGGGGGTGATTAGGTGGCAGTTTGAATTTAGCCAGGACACCAGGGAACACCCACCTACTCTTTGCTATAAGTGTAATGGGATCTTTAATGACCACAGCGAGTCAGGACCTCAGTTTAACATCTCATCCAAAAAACGCTGCGTCTTACAGCACTCTTTATTTGACCAGAGGGGAAAACTGCCCCCTTCTGACCCAGTGAGAAATATGTGTGAGTGAGTGAGAGAGAGAGTGCGCGTGTGAGTGGGCGTGTTTGATCTTCCTGTGCTGAAAGGCCCTCACTTTCTTCCTGCTGCACAGACGATGTGACTCCCTTATATGACGCTGAGCTCAGACGGACTGACAATGAGCAAATCTCACCAGCACAAAGACTCATTGTTCACGCCATTCCCGCCCATAGACCAGCAGCAGATCTGGCCGGGAGATAATGTTGATTTTTAAATTCATGACTTCCAGATGAAAGAACGACCTCAGCACAGTGCTGGGGTCGCTGTAGACCAGCGTTTAACAGGACTTTTGTGCAAGTCTTTTCCTCATCTTGAATGCAGCCCTGCATTGGTCATTATTTACATCCTGTCAATGTCGTTTGATTAAAAGCATCTTCGCTTGAAGCAGGAAAATGCACAAGAAGCCAAGCCGGTAGTAGTGAGTCTCCGATGTGAGAGAGCCGTGTGTGGTGTATAACTGTGAAAGTGCGTAGAAGAGCTGGCCGTGATTTTGGGCGTCGTCCCGGCAGGTAGAGGATGGCACAAGTGAAAGTGCAGATGGCCGCCCCCGTGTCGGCGTCGGGCCACTCCCCTGTGGCCCCCTCCGCGGCCGCGCCCAGCCCGGGCCCCATGGGCCTGCAGCCGTCCGTCAACGGCACGGGGCCGCCCCCTCCCGCGCCCGCCTGCCTCAGCCCGGGACCCGGCTTTGTGGAGTCCGCTGTGTTCACAAAGCCCTGCACAAACCCGCCAGGTAATGCTGGCCATTCCTACGCATGATTTACAGAGGTGTCAATGAGCAGACTGACAATGACCTATATAGTTATGCACACCGTGCCGAGGTATATATGTATCTGCAAGGTAAGTAGCTATGCACACAATACAGAGGTATATATCTGCCAGGTAAGGGTGAGTCAAGAGCTACCAAATCATCTCTCTCCATCCCTCCCTCTTTACCTGCAGGTTCACCCCTGGACTACATGGCAAACCCTAAAGAGAAGACTCCCATGTGCCTGGTCAATGAGCTGGCCCGTTTCAACAGGATCCAGCCCCAGTACAAACTCCTGAACGAACGGGGGCCAGCCCACGCCAAGGTACGCGCCTGCAGCAGACTCCCCACTTCCTGTCTCACAAGGCTGACCTTGAGCCTCAAGGAGGCTAAACATGGCACAGGATTCCCTCTTTATAAAAGCTGACTGGTGGCTGCAGTGGCAGTTTTGGTATGGGTGTGAGGGGAAATGGGACATCTTTTAATCAGAAGTTTGCAGGCTTGAATCCTAGATGAGGCACTATCTATCATAAGGCCAGATTTGTGGAATGTTGTGCAAACGTGCAAAGGGAGCTGGTTCCAGCCAAGCCAATTGTTTGTACCACTTTCTTTGATCAAGTGTTGTTACCTTAAGTAAATCCCCCCCCCCCCCCCAGATACATAAGGCCTGAAGCTGGAATTGGGGTGGTGATGGTTTGATGGTGTAATTGAGGTGGTGACGGTATGCAGGTGGAATTTAGGTGTTCATGGTAGAATTGGGGTGGTGATGGTGTGATTGTGGATTGGGGCTGTGATGGTGTGCAGGTGGAATTCAGGCAGTAACGGTGTGAACTGCCCACAGATCTTCACAGTGCAGCTGGCTCTGGCGGATCAGACCTGGGAGGCTGAGGGGACCAGCATCAAAAAGGCCCAGCACTCCACCGCCTTCAAAGCCCTGACTGAGACCAACTTACCCAGGCCCTCCCCACGCTCCCCCAAAATGGAACTCAACAGCAACCCAGGTGCAGCACTGCGCATAGATGCCAGATTGTAGGAGAATGTTATTTGTGGATAAAGCGCTGCCAGATTACATGAGTATCTTTAATTAGAGATGGGAATGAGGGTTGCCAGGATGTGTGTTTATTGCTTATGGAAGACAGGGATGTGCTCACTCTCTCTCTGTGTGTCACAGGTAGCATCACCCCTACAGTGGAGCTTAATGGGCTGGCTATGAAGAGAGGGGAGCCAGCTATCTACAGGCCGCTGGACCCAAAACCCATGCCCAACTACAGGGCCAACTACAACTTCAGAGGAATGTTCAACCAGAGGTAACCAGCCAAACATTACACCAGATGCTCTATGTGCAATGGTGATATATCATCTCCCAGATATTGTAGATCCTGAAGGTTGAATCGTGCTCTCTGTTTGCCTGGAGGAACTGACCAATCGGGGCCTTTCTTGCGTGTTTGTGAAAAAGTAATAGAGATTAAATAGTGGTGTGCACGGATTAAGCTTCTTGTGGATAAAATGTCTCCTGAAGTTAAAGGAAGCCTTGGTCTCAGTGTCTGTGATGTTATGTGTCTTTTCACATAATCAGAGCAAATGCTCAGATTGCACAGTCGTTTGCATTTGATTCCATTCTCATAGTGAATTTTTTGTTCACTGTAGATGTGTTCTACTCTAAGGCAGTGGATACACAAAGAACTCCCAAATGTATCTTCAGTACCAGTGGTTCATTTTTATGAGTGTTATGAGGGAGTCAATAATTTTCTTTGTCCAAAAGAAGAAGCTTTTAAGAGGCTTGAAGAAGTAAATTACGTGCTTCCTGCCGAAGGGAATATAGATGTAAAAAACTGACATCTGCTTTTGGTATATGGTGTCGTGAGCAGCCATTAAACAGTTTCATGTTTCACCACTTGAGGGCAGCACGTCCTTGGCAAACTTTTTGAGTTGGGAGCAGCATGGAATGAACACTCTTTAGGCCATAATGGGATGGTAATGATTTAAGGATGTTCATTGTTGTGGTGAGGTTAGTGATATTTCTTGGTCAGTTGGAAAGTAAGGTTTGTCGCTGGTAAAGTTAGGAACTGAAAGGGTTCAGATGATTTGATCCAGCGGACTGAATGGAAACACAAAGTGTTGCCATCCTTGTATTCTTTCTATAATTACATGATTATATTGGTACTACAGGAATTGCTGAGATCCAAATACATATTTATATGCTTTTTTATTTTCATAATCCTCCTGGATTTCCATTTCCTTCATGACCTGTTTTATCATATTAGATGATGTTTGCTCAGGCAGACTGTTCAAAGTACAATGACTCTTCCATCCCCAGAATTCCTCAGGGGTTAAGATGGGGTGTTTTTGCTGCCAAAACTGGAACAAAGCTGGTAACTTTATTTCCATGTTTAATTTACTTCCTGTCTGGCACTGATAATTGGACATGCTTCATCGTCTGTCTTTTCTAACCCTGACTGGGAGCCAGGGAAGATTACAGAATGTGCGGTCTCTGATTAATGATTCTTGGGCTAAGCACTTTCTCAAGAATGATGTAATTCATTTGGCCTCCGTTTATGTGATGTCATAAACAGAGCCCCAGTCTCCACTGTGAGTGGAACACCTGTTGGAATGTCCAACCAGAATCTGCGTCATGTGATTCCAGAAGCTTCTCTGAGTCTTATCAGGCCTCCTTCTCCATTGAGAAAGACCATGTAATAGTTCAAAGATATTACTCACAATAAGTCTGCTTTCAAGAATTTGTGTTGCAGACTGTTCTGAGCACTCGACTTTGTCATCGTCTGGGGAAAGTTTATGAGACTCATGCTGATAGACCATTTGAATATCTGCGCTAACTTAAAGGTGATGATGATGGTATGAATCATATAAAATTTCGTACTCAGTGCTTAGGCCTAAATGCCTAAACGAGAAGTCCGTTTCCTGAATCCAGCACAACGCAACTTTCCAATAAAAATAATTAATGATTTTAGGCACTTGGCTTACACCCAACTGCGAAGACACACAACACGATGAGTGTGAATGAAATGTTGGTTGGTGCGCCAGACTTTCCTTTTGTGAGACTGGTGTTCCCCAGCAGCGATGCTCTCTCAGATGGAAGCTACACTGGGGCTGGTGCACTCACGCAGTTACACATGCAGCAGCTATACGTCAGTCTCAGTCGCGCCTTTTTTGTGTGTTCATAATGAAAACCCTTTGCGTTGAATTCCTGCAGTGACCTGCAAAAGGAGCAGGCCTATATCATCTGGTATGATTAGAAAAATGCAGGCAGTCTTCCAGACAGGAGCCTGCTGCGGCCCCTTACTCCGCAAAAATCTATTCTTCTAATCTAAGGGCCAGGGGTGTCAAGTCCTCGCATTGACTCGCTGTCTGGTGGCAGGTGAAGCAGCTCCCGGTTTGCAAAAACACCAAAATTGCACTGTAATCACAAAAGTGCCACCCAGATTAATGAGACAAATTATCTGAATGTACACTGCCAACCTGAAGATGGGTCTGTGGTGAATCCAGTCTTGGCCACAGTCAGAGTAACTGTGAATTGTACATTACGAATGCAGATTGGTGGAAATGTATCATATTTTAACATGTAAATAACACACAAGATTGAATATTAATTGAGTATGTCCAGTTACATTGAGGCATAGATCATTTATCTTGAGAGCAAAACTGATTCTTTGATTAATGTCGAAGACTTTTTATATTTGTTTTGCATGTGTTTGCAGAAGGCCTCTTGTTTGGTGGTATAAGTATACTAAAACATACGAGGGGAATTGTCCTATAATGTGTGTTATGTTCACAGCCAATCATGCTCTTTCCCTGGTTTCCATTGAAATACTGACAGTCTTTTTCTTCCAGAAGGCATAACAATGTTTTCAGCTCCAGTTGTGTGTGTTAAACCCTGATCGTGAAGCACCAAAGACATCTTTGCATCGAAAAAGCCTTTCATTTGAGTCGATTTTAAATGAGGTGGCAGACTTTTTTGTGGCTTGTCACCCCGCTCATTTGGAAGGGGGGATCTTTGAAGGCGGGTTTTTACATAACCATCTCGACTGAGAACTTAATTGCGAGATTCCCGTGGTTTTGTAACGACTGTTTCAATTATCAAGCCGGCTGCAGTTGTTTTTTTTCTCAGGGCTTCTGACGTGTCCCCCTTTTCTTTGTCGAGGACAAGCAGCTCTGAGGTAGGCAGTCGACCGCCGTTTTGGGTTTGGTGGTGCTAATTGGACCGATGGGGCTCGGTCACATTTCAGGCTGAAAAAACAGACCTCATTTTCACACTTATCTAACCTTCAGAAGCAGGGGCCATTTTAATCATCAGGCTTTGTACGTGTATGCGTGTTGAATATGTTCAGTGGTGACAGTTGGGGGTGGTGAGTACTGTTGCATCATGGGTAGATGTTGTATCATATATGTTTCATAAGCCCTTTGTCCACCTTCCTCCTCTAGCCTCAGGAAACATCCTCAGTTGCTTGGTGCAATGGAACTTTAGCACTTCAGGGTTTGTGTATTTATTTTGGAGTCAGGAATGAAGGGGGAGTTCAAACAAAATCCCTTTGTAGCGTAGACAGGAACCCCACAGGAGGTAAGTCATGAAGACATCCAGTGTTCTCCTGATTTTTCTGGTCAATGGTTATTGGGCTGGTCCTGCTGGGGTCCCATCCCACTCCTCTCAGCCACTTCCCGTACATCATGGGCAGGGCCTCTGTGGGCGTTCCACAGGAAATTCGGCCTTCCAAGATTGTGTAACAGCGAAGAGGCACCTAGACCCTTCTCTGTGTCTGAGACCAGAAACAGGATGCGTCAAAAAGGACCAGGATATGGAGACAGGAAACGGGACTCCTTGAGAAGACTGGTAGTTGAGACAGCAGACTGAATAGACAGTGATAATGGACAGGAAGTAGAGGCAGGAAACAGGAATCATAGATAAGAGACAGGAAGTGGAGACGAGACCAGAAAACTTCCTGTTTCACAAGTCTAACATTGCGCTTATAATCCACTTCCCCGATGTCCAGCTAGAAGTTACTTCCAGACAAATGCTTGTCCACACATGTGCCTGGAGTTCCTGCCATGTACGGTCCTTGGTGGGGGGAAAAAGCCATACTGTTGTGTGCTTTTTCTTAATCAACTGGTGGCAATAAGACCCCACAATCTTTCTCAGACTATGACAAAGAATGACTGTAACAGTGTTTTGCACACACCAACAGTGGCAGCGCTGTACAAAAAGACAAAAACTATTGCATTTGTGTTTTAGCGAGAGCAGGATTATAATTTGAGACCTCTCTTTATGTAATATATTCATAAAAAGTCCTGGAGGTTTTATGACGGAATGATGAAGTTCTCATTTGACTGTTGTTCTCCCGGATGGTGTTGAGTCTTTTGTAGATCTTTATCTTGGTGGTGTTAATTGTGAAATGGCGTATCTTCATGCTTGAGCGGTAAGCCTATACTGGATTTCTCTGCTGTTGTCTAGTAATTATTTTAATGAATGGCTTAATGCGTTGCGTAACATATTCATTTGCAAGACAACAATTGTGTTAGAACAGGCGTAAGCTGTTCTACTTTGAGGTGGATCTCTTTTTTAAAACTGACCTAATTTACAAATATAAACAACTGTATAAATGTGTGGATTTTTTATGTACATATTCTCTATTGAGTGTAGTTGGACCATATGCACAGATTATTTTGACCATTATAACATGCATGACATAAATATAATGCTTTGTAACATATAGCATGCATTTATACTTCTATTGTTTCTTTTTCTTTTAAAATGTTTTAAAAACTGTACCGACGTACAATTTGCAAGCTTTTTAGGTTTTTATTCTCCCCACCCTCCTCCCCATTCGGATTTGTGTCCCACTCCCAGGTACCATTACCCCGTGCCCAAGATCTTCTACGTGCAGCTGATGGTGGGGAATAACGAGTTCATCGGCGAGGGCCGGACCCGCCAAGCCGCCAGGCACAACGCCGCCATGAAGGCCCTACAGGTCCTGCGCAACAAGCCAATCCCAGAGAAGGCCCCACAGGTAGCTCCTCCCACAGCTCCTTTTAACGTCCTTACTTCTGAGCTCCCTGGGATCTTTTTCACAGAAATTTTGTGCATTAAATGGCGCGAGTAGCCCAAATATAATAGTCCGTCTCAAAATTTCCTGGGCACTTGCGTGGCTTTTAAGCGATATTGATTTGTGCTTTGATTGATTTGAGAAGGAGGAGGTTTGAATAGGAAGAGCGTGCTTTGTTGCGGGGAAATGCATTTCGAAACCCTTGTCAAAGTGACCCCATCCATTTCAGGGCCCGGAGGAGAAGAAGGAGGCGGAGGAGAACAGCGATGCCAGCAAGTCGGAGATCAGCCTGGTGTATGAGATCGCCCTCAAGAGGAACCTGCCCGTCAATTTTGAGGTAAAACCGAAACCGAAAAAAACTAAACCAAAAAATAACAGAAGATTTCTAGCTGTGCTGCAGAGAAAGTGCAATCATACTCTCACCTATGGGATTCCAAACCTTTTCTTTTCAAGGCCCCTTAAAATACAGTCTGTGACTGAGGACACACTATGTGGGAACATGTCTGAATAGTAAAGTCTTTACATTATGGATCGGTTTAAGACATGTAGCCACGTAGTACAATATAAGTATTGAATAATTAAATTCATCCCAATGTTATGTATGTGTAAGCTAGACAGCTATTTATTTTAGCTAATGTCTAACATATGTCAGTAAGGTTATGCAGCTCGCAGAATGGCGGTCATTCTTCACAGACTTTCAAAAAAGAAAAGAAACGTTCATAACTGTGTGATGTACAAGCACTGAAGCTGCAGATAAAATAAGCAGGGAGCACGCACTAAAATGAAACGGCATATTTTTTGTGTGTTATTTAACTGTTCATTAACACAAGCTCAGAGCCTGAAGTTTTAGTGCCGTAGCAGTTATGTCTAGACAGACCAGTTTATGTCAATGCTACACTTTTGACTAGACTGGCTTCTACTGCTTACCATCCTCAGGTTCTTAAGGAGAACGGTCCCCCTCACATGAAGAGCTTCCTTACGCGGGTGACCGTGGGCGAGTTCACGGCCGAGGGGGAGGGGAACAGCAAGAAGCTGTCGAAAAAGCGGGCGGCGCTCTCCGTCCTGCAGGAGCTGAAGAAACTGCCTTTCCTCCCCGTGGTGGAGAAACCCAAACTGCACTTCAAGAAACGACCCAAGACCATTCTGAAGGTGAGAACCTGGATTGTTCTGAAGGTTATTTCCAAGACCAAACTGGAGATTTGAGCCAATACTGTACCAAAGGTAACCTAGACTATTCTGAAGGTTAGAAGCAAGACCATGCTGAATGTTAGAACCAAGTCCATGCTGAAGGTTAGAACCAAAACCGTTCGGAAGGTTAGAACCAAGTCCATGCTGAAGCTTAGAACCAAGACCATTCTGATGGTTAGAACCAAGGACATGCTGAAGCTTAGAACCAGGACCATTCTTAAGATTAGAACCAAGACCATTCTGAAGGTTAGAACCAAGAGCATTCTGAGTATTAAAACAAAGACCATGCTGAAGGTTAAAACCCAGATTGTTCTGAAGGTTAGAACCAAGTGCATATGGAAGGTTAGAACTAATGGTGACGGGAGTATCTGAGGTGAGGTTTCCACTAGAGGTGACATTGTGGTGAGGGTGACTTGTGAGATTGCCTTGTACTGTAACCCCTGTGTATGAGGTGAGCTGACGGTAGCATGTGTGGTAAGTTTGCCTTGTTTGGGTTCTGGTGGCACGTGTGGGTGCTAATCGGGGGCGTGTCTTTAACAGCAGGCGGGGCCAGAGTACGGACAGGGGATGAACCCAATCAGCCGCCTGGCGCAGATCCAGCAGGCCAAGAAGGAGAAAGAGCCCGAGTATACCCTGCTGTCTGAGAGAGGCATGCCCCGACGCAGAGAGTTCATCATGCAGGTAACCAGCCAATCACACACTTCTTAAATGGCCGTTCACGCGCTGGTGTCCAATCACAGACAGATAGCCAAAGCCAGCCAAACACACGCAGTGACTTAGCTCTAGCCGACTAACTAGCCAATCGCACGAAGCGGCCAGTTATATGCAGGTAACTGTTACAGAGGCGGGGTCAAGTGTGGTGCTTGTGCTTATGTGCGTCGATCCATACAGGTGAAGGTGGGGAACGAGGTGGCCACCGGAACAGGACCCAATAAGAAAGTGTCGAAGAGGAATGCGGCCGAGGCCATGCTGCTCCAGCTGGGCTACAAGGCGTCCACGTCCCCCACGCAGAGCATTCCAGAACAGGTGTCTCATATTCCCATCCCTCTCATCAGCTACTCATCGCTTTCATTGGGTTGGCCTCTAGCTGTCAGGATGGAGCTGGAGGTGGCTGGGTAGGGGCGGGGTGGCAGGGTGGTTTCTAAGGACATGTTTATTTTTTTGTTTTATTTATCATCCTGGGTGTCTTCCATGCAATGACCCTACATCACACCTCAATTAACTGTTCCTCTTGAGGCCTGAAAAGCACAAGCCATCTGAGGTTAAAACGATCTTACACCTTGTTGTTTTAAGGTAATGCACACAATTACATGTAATGAGCTCTGATTGGCCTGTTTGGACCTGTCAGAGGACTGCTATTAGTTATGTAGCTTAGTATTCTAACAGTCATGGTTCTTTCTTTGCCTTTGATGGTCTTGACACAATAGGAACAGTAGGACATGCTATTAAATATTCTTTTGTTTCTATAATTGCATTATATTAAATGTATCTCTGTAGCTCTGATTCAGCATTATGTCACCATGGTTAATTTCACAGCTGGTGGACAACAAAGGCTGGAACGGACAAAAGACATCATTTCCTGAAACCACACCCAACAGTGAGCAGCTTTTTCTTCCTTTGAAATCTTTTTCTTAATGTCAAAAAGGCAGCTATTCAGGAACAAGGTCCACCTGTTAATTACATGCATTGATAAACGCCACTCGGAACTCGGCCTCAGAAAGTGAGCGTCTCACTCCAAAATATGTCCAACACCCACCCACCCCCCCCCAGGTCAAAAGGGACTCCTCCACCTGTCTCCAGACGTCTACCAGGAGATGGAGGCCAGTCGGAGCAAGGCGGGCCCCGGGGCCCCAGTGAGCTACCTGCCCGCGGGTCCCTTCTACAGCAGCACGGCGGCCATCGCCCGGGAGCTGCTGCTGAACGGGACGTCCCCCACGGCCGAGGCCCTGGGCCTGAAGGGGAGGGCCCCCGCCCTCACCTGCACCTCCATACAGCCCTCCCAGCAACTCGACTACCTGGCCCGCGTCCAGGGCTTCCAGGTGAGCCGGCTCTGATGCCCCCGCGCTGCGGTCAGGGCTCTGCTCTCTGCTCTCTGCGTGTGAGTGTGAGTGTATGTGAGCCGTGAGTGTGAGTGTGAGTGTATGTGAGCCGTGAGCCGTGAGTGTGAGTGTGAGTGTGAGTGTGAGTGTGAGTGTGAGTGTGAGTGTGAGTGTATGTGAGCCGTGAGAGTGAGTGTGAGTGTGAGTGTGAGTGTGAGTGTATGTGAGCCGTGAGAGTGAGTGTGAGTGTATGTGAGCCGTGTGAGTGTGAGTGTGAGTGTGAGTGTGAGTGTGAGTGTATGTGAGCCGTGAGAGTGAGTGTGAGTGTGAGTGTGAGTGTGAGTGTGAGTGTGAGTGTATGTGAGCCGTGAGAGTGAGTGTGAGTGTATGTGAGCCGTGAGAGTGAGTGTGAGTGTGAGTGTGAGTGTGAGTGTGAGTGTGAGTGTGAGTGTGAGTGTGAGTGTGAGTGTGAGTGTGAGTGTGAGTGTGAGTGTGAGTGTATGTGAGCCGTGAGAGTGAGTGTGAGTGTGAGTGTGAGTGTATGTGAGCCGTGAGAGTGTGTCAGCGTGTTTTGTGTTTTGTGTGTGCGTTTGTGTTAGTGTACGCAGATGGAGGGGTATCTGTGTATGTGTGTAATTGTTACAGTGCGTGTGTGCATGTGCAGCTTAGGTGTGTCATTTAGTCAGTACGTCCTCCTGAAAAGGGGACAGGCCAAGCAGCTGGTGGGCTGACCACAGACTTTAACCATTCCATCAGCCACGGTCTGAGTGTACGTGTAGGAGGGTATCTGCTTGCATAATCAGTGGCATTAGCAAATGGAAATTCTAAAACTGTCCAGAAGGCTGTTATCTTTGTCCTATGACCCTGTGACCCGAACACCAGAATAGCCCGAAAATCTATTCCTGGCCGTGACTATGCCCGTAAAGATGAACTTCATCCCTAAAGCTGCTCTTTCCTACATGACAAATCAGACAGGGTCTGGAGGTGGAAATAGCTGTGCATTTACTGTATGATTATTATTATCTGTTTGTTTCAAACTACATGCTTTTTAAAATCGTGATTTTAATTTTCTTTGAAACTTAAACCACAACATATGAAAGATTATGCTTGAAGTAATTTTGTCCTAGTTTAATATATATATATACATTTGGAAGAACTTTTTTAAATTTGTAGCAATGTGAAGTGTTCTTGCAGTGCCAAAAATGTCATGATCAGCAAAATGGCATATGCATTGTATAACGATGTGTAATCGTGTATCGTTATATTCAATATTGATTCAAGAGGCAAAAGTGTATGTTGTGTATTAAACCAAAATATCTGTAGAATGTGGTTCAGGTATTTGCATTGACAGCTTGTGACTAGATCAGTGAATGGCAGTGCTCTCTGTTTTTGTGGAAATCTCTTTTTTTTTTGTCTTGTGTACGAGAACTGTGCCTTTATGTCACAGTGTTACAAAATACTGTTTCATAATACCATTTTCCAGGCCTCGATGGGGCCCTCAGATCTGATGAGAGAGTTGATGTGTAGCTCAGTGGAGGGGGTTTGAGGGGGTGACCAGCACCACTGTTGTGGGAGTCCACCTTAACTGACCTCAGATCAGTCTGTGGAGTCTTTTTCCGTGTGCTTGGCCTTTATGTGTGTGTAGCCAGACTGATCCCAGAGCACTGAGTGAGGCGTGCAGTAATTAAGGACAGAGCACGTCTCCCTGGGAATTTTCTGCTTTCATCTCATTCAGTGGACTCCTGGGGTACAGACATTTACATAATAAAAACCCCAGCAGTGGTGTGGTACAGAGAGAGGAGAGACAGGGCGGCTGGCAAACAGATGGGTGCAGAGTCTGAACCTTCTCCCATAAGTACTCATCCACAAAAATAGATAAAATGAAAACATTGCTTCTCTCCATGAGTACACATTTGTTTATATGTGTAATTACCACTGTAGGTATCCTTTAAAATCCTCAGCCACAGAACTTTGCCACTGCAGGAGTGTTTTTGGTTGACAGAAGTACACTGAAGTGCTCCTGTATTTCTTGCAACAAGCCTTGACTGACACAGCTGTGCAGCGAAGCCCTGGCAGACTGGCGTGACGGTGATGTGGTGTTTTCATGCGATGTGTGTTGTTTGAAGAAGGAATGGCATGTGACATAGACTTGTCTTTTTTTGCACAGGTGCAGTACAGTGACGGTCAGAACGGCAAAGAGCACATTACCTACCTGACCCTCTCACCTGTGCACATGACCTTCCACGGCATCGGAAACTCCATTGAAGCTAGCCATGACCAGGTACGTTTCTACTGATGTGTTGAAACTAGCCATGACAAGGTACATTTCTAGTGATATGTTGAAGCTAGCCATTGAAGCTTCCTTGGTTGAACATTTGTGACTAATTTGAATATAATATTTAATGTGTTTGTGACTTTAATTTTGAGGCTTAGTTTGCTGTTCAGGTAGCTCACTCCTAACCATGCTTTATTCCATATTCAATTTTCCATAAACAATCTGTGAAATTCCTCTGGTAGACGTCCTTTTATCCTTCCATTAGTGAATTTGTAACAGTTGTACTGAAGCAGACAAGATGGGATTACAGTTTTCTTGTTTCATTAATTGCTGCATAATCCCCTTGTGATGCCTGTGTTCTTGTCCAGTTACGCAGTCTGGAGGGGCTCCATTGTGTGAGGCCATCCAAGCAGGAAATCTCACGCATTCTGTTATCTAATATTTATATGGGAGGCTCCCTTGATTTTACCCTCCAAAGCCCTCTCTCGCTATCCCTCTCCATTTTTCCAATTTTTCCTGCAAAATCTCTAATCAGAATCATACTTCTATTCACAGAATTGGGAATGGTGTCTGTGCAGTGCAGGTACTGCCCGTACCTTTGGTGATAGTTAATCATTAATTAGTCATTAATGCATTAATGCATTCCTCACATAGAGGTGCTTTATTGGCTTTTGACACACGGCCAAACCAAGACCCTGCCACCAAAAGAGAATATTGAGTGTTTGGAGACACTCGTTGACCGCCCTGGCTAAACTCAGAGAACACTTGGCACACAGCGAGCGCAGGAGTCTTGTCAGATGTTGTTATTATTTTAATTAATTTGCTTGGCAGACACCTCACCCTGGGCTTAGGATGCCATTCAATTATGCGGTGGCTTTTACTCGTCTTCTGGCGTAGTGGAATGCTTGCGTAACAAGCGTAACTATGGCTGTTTGTGCCAACGGTACTCAACACAAACAACAACAACAACAACAACAGAAAATATTACGCCAACTTTTTAAGTCTCAGCAATTTCAAGAGGCTTAGAATTTTGCTGTGCTTAGTTACAGTGGTTTCAGTGTTAATGAAGACACCGGTCTCTCAGCCATAATTAATGCGCTTAGTGTGCCTTTTTTCAGTATTTCTAAATCACTTATTAGATTGCTCTTATGTAAGGCTTTTCATTTACTTCACTTTGCCAGATACTAATTTGGGAAGTTTGGCTTTGGTTCTTCATGAGCAGTTTTCAATCCTTATAATTCAGTACAGAATCTAATGTAAGCAGTCTCTAAATAACAACTTGACACAGACAGAAAAAAAGATGATTTAAAAATTAACTGCATGCTACAGTATTTTCCTGTTTGAGGAAACGTTTACAGATCTATCCAGTATGCTGGTTTGGGAAATCAGTTCTGGGTCAATTCCTTAAATTAAGGAAATGAAGTGGACATTCAGTCGATTAATTGAAAGATCCCCACAGGATATCGTGGGCATTTTTAGTTGATTAATTTAATACCTGTTACGGTAAATTTCCTGAGTTGAAACGGAATTGACCCTGACTGTGGTGGAAATGTGGAGTTGCTTTCGTAACAGAGCCATGACACTGGCTCTGGAAATCTCCCCCCCCCCACGCAATCGCGCTGGCTGATGTTCCGTTTTTCTTGGCGCCTCCGGGACATTCAGACACGGAGCGGAAAGACGAACGCCGGAGCGATAGAATCTGGAAACGCAACAAGGAAGAGCACGATGCGGCGGGAAAGCCGCTGTCGTCCACACGTCACTTTGATTGACATCTGCCCCTTGTTACTTTTCTCAGTGGATAAAGTATTTCAGAGGAATATTGTAAATGACAACCTTGTTAAATAGAGATAATATAATTATTTAAAAACAACATATTTGCATATGGGATTAGTGCATGATCCATTTAATTGCCCCATATTCAGCTCCTGTTTTTGTCTCCCCAGTTTGTGTTAAACCTATCAGAAGGTACACACCCTGGTTAAGGGCATAAATAATCCTCATGTTATTTAGCTTCGATGCTTGCAAGTGACTGGCACTGCATTGAAATACAAGGAGTAGCTTTGTGGCATTTGCTAACGGGTCTTATTGAATTTCATCCTGAATATGGGAGGCTCAGTTCTTGGCGTAATAAAGCTTTTGCCCTTAAGTCAGGGTCTCATTTGTAAATATCTCTGTAAATATCTATTTAACTATGGTAACTATGGTTAAGGGCATCTTAAAATGAATAATGTGATGTGAAAAGAGATGCAGTCAGGAAGGAAACTCATTTAATTTCTATACAAAGAAGCATCCTTGCTTCTGGAAAAAAGCAGATTCAAGAAAAGCATTCTGACATTTGGTGATGCAATGACCAAATTTATGCTTCTGTTATCATGCCGTAGGGGAAACCTTGGTAAATCATTCTGTAAATCTTGTCATTTGCATATAAAACCTGTTTGAAATACACTTTGACATTTAGCTTCCTAATCCAATCAGACAGGGAAATAACACGTTTTGGTGTTGTTTCAATGGGATCTATCAACCCCTCTGTGTTCTATAAAGCATAGATTTTATTTCCCATATGATGAATGGAATTAAAACAGTGAAATGTGAGCAAGCATGTGGCATACAAGCAAAACTAAAGTTCGTTTTTGAAGAATTGGGTATAAAACCTGGATTCAGAGCATGTGCAGCTAATTCTGTGCTCAGCATGCATTAGACCTATTTCACTCCATTTTTTAGTGTTCCGTTGTTGAACATTTTGCCCTTTTCTCTGTGTTGTCTGCGGGCATTTGGAGGGATCTTTTGAACCTTGAAGGGTCCAAAAGGCTTTTGGTTGTTTTGTTTGTTTTTCATCAACATACAACTGCCTGGTGCCGCAAGGGAAGGTACCATTTGTTTTGGGAGAATCTGCTTGCACAAGACATACAGACCTGATCTCCCTTGTCATTTTCCTCGCTCGCTTGCCCTTTTTTAATCGGCATTGGGAGCTGCAATAATGGAAGGGGAGAAGGCTGGTAATCAGGACCAGTGAGTGGCTGACCGGCCTGCCCCCTCTTTGTGATGTCACACTTCACCAACCATTGTGTTCTGGAATTTCCCCAGAGGGAACACAATCTAGGGATCGCCCCTCCTCCCACACGCGTTGTTCCTCAGTGAGGTGTTTTTAGGGAGATCCCATAACAGGTGCATAAGCCCTATTCAGAGCTCCTGGTATTTTGAAGAATCGCAGTATTTCTGGGAAATGTCCCTACGGTATACTCCTGCTTTTACACTGCACAAATACAATAAGATTTCCTCAAAATTTCAACCTTTTTCACGTCCCTTAATAATTGCAAATTAAAGCTATTGGGGCTGGTAAAACATCACTTAAAGCTCAATGTTATGAAACTTTCAACTGTTCGTAATTTTCATCTGTAGAACCTGTTGTAAAATATAGACATTTTATTATGGATATCAACAAAAATATGAAAACATCTCAATAAATCTTCAGTCCTTTGTTTAGCGTTTCATGAAGGTGTTTTCATACAAATAGCATGTTTTATATTTGCCGATTGACCGTAATTTCAAATGTTCCGCTCAGTGATATTTCACTGAACTGAAAATATTAACGGGTCACTGTGAATTTATAAAGTTTGAGTAATTTCAGAGTGCTTCAGGTTGAAATATAGAGGGGACTGCGTTGTGCCAAAAGCTTGAGATGCACACTCTGTACAACTGAACCGAAGCCAAAGCTGGTTAATTCATTGAAAACATTTTCCGAATGATTACATTACCGGAAAGTGAAAGTGTTGTAAAAAGAGTTGTTCTCGCCAAGGTCACCTTGCAGACAAGAGAGATAAGTGTCTGTTTTTCACTCTTGGTGTTTTTGTGTGACTCACAGGCTGCTCTAAGTGCCTTGAAACAGCTGTCTGAACAAGGACTGGACCTGATGGATGGACCAATCAAAGTGGAGAATGGATCGGGAGACCAATACACGCAAGCAGAACTGTAAGTCTTATGAACAGGAATGGATGAGTGAACAAAATTACCAAAAATAACAACGCGTCAGATCTGACGCAGTATGTTTTAAGATCTATTATCATTTGGCTGCTTGCGGTGTTTTTTTTTTTATTGTGAGTAACGGTAGTGCTAACTGTAAAACCCGAAACTTGCGTCACAGCGATGGGAGAATACTCCTGGTGGAGAGAGACCAGACGATCAGTCTGCCCTTATCTGCGATTCTTCCCCTGGCTGACCATCAGTTTATTGGCAGTGAAGTGCACATTCCCCTGCGCTTATCTCTGGCTCGTCACATTTTCTCCTCCGAAATGACACAATTGCCTGCCTCATTCCCGCTCCTCTGGATACATGCAAAATTCCCCAGAATTCCATTTAACCTTGTCAGCGGTTAAACATTGGGAACATTTTTAATGTCGGGAGAGAAATCCGTGAAACTGCCGCTACTTTTGAATCTGTGATGCTCTCAGCTGAGCTGCGCAGTCACTGCAGCTGCAGGACTATGCAAGCACTGATACACGCAGGTTTCAGGGGCCCAGTCTCCCGGTGGGGTCCCTATTGAGGGAAGAGTTTGGGGGGAGCCCCAGGCCAAATATCTCCCTTCCTGGGTGTTTCGGGGAATTGTGCATCAAACGGTGCCCATCATCTGAGCCACATTATGAACACTGTAATATTGACTGACATGTTTGTCGCCAATCAACACCCTGAGACGACCAGAGGAGGATGGGCTTCCCCCTTGAGCCTGGTTCCTTCTGAGGTTTCTTCCCATCTGCCACAGGGAGTTTTTCCTTGCCACTGTTGCCTTAGGCTTGCTCCTGTGGGGGTCTAGGCCAGGGTTGTCTGTAAAGTGTATTGTTACAACTGCTGTAAAATATGCTATACAAATAAAATTTGATTTATTTTATTGATTGATGGGTACATTGCTGCCCCCTGAGGACAGGAGCCTCAGCTAACTTTTTTACTTTAGAGCCCCATCGATCAGCAGTTTGTGGTGTAAAACACATGGCGCCTTAGTCTTGTGTAAAATACTGTTTCATTGGGGAATAAAGAAACAAATCTGTCCGTTGTCCATTGATTCCGAGGTGGATTTTATATTTGAGTGCGTCGTTCATTAACATGGTTCTTTCTCTCCCTTTCTTCCTGCCTCCCTCTCCCTCTCCCTCTCTCTCTCTCCCAGACAGGGGAACCACCTGGGTGACCGAATGGACAGTACCCAGTCAAACTCAGGCACTACCACTCAGGACTACAAAGATTCAAAGGTCGTCGCCTAGGAGATGCCCCGCCCCCCAAAAAAGTGCCGACGGACGCGAGCGCGTCCTTATGAAGCTGTCAACCGCGCAATGAGAGTGGGCGTGCACCAGAAAAAGGACTAAATACCGTGAAAACAAGTCTATGTGAAGACAACACTATCTGACACATTAAATCGTATCGCTAATTTTCAAAGAAAATTTAGTTAAGACAAAAGAAATATAAAGCACATGAATGAATCAATGCATGGTAATGTTAAATTGTGGGAAATTGAACTGAATGTAAGTAGACAATTTCCCCTTTTAATAGGTGATTTTTAAAATTATTTTCTTTCTCCAGTTAGTTGCCCTGTGGTATAGTAAAAAAAAATATATATAGATATATAAAATATACAAATATATATATATATCATGTCATTGAGAAAAACGAAAAAGTTATAGAGAAAAAACTAGTGTAATTTAATTTTGGTTGTTTTCCTGTTTAATTTTACTTTATGAATATCGAAGCTTGAGTATTTGAAATGAGCCGATGCCAGTGCAGTGTGAGTTGTAGTTGTTGTCTTCATATTAGTCACCCTGCTTATCTTTATCACGCTAATATTCAGCATCCATCTGTCAGTACGGACTTACGTCTTGCAGATACAGACGGTGTGTGCAAAACAAGTACAAAAAAGAAGAAAAAAAACTGTCAACAACATATAGGTAACAAAACAATAGAAACTAAAAAAATTAAATGAAATTCATGAAGAGCTGGACGTAATATATATAAAGATGCTATCTACAGGGGGGAATGTGGGGTCTTCAAGATGAGGTTACCTCTCACCACCCTGGTCATGTAAGAAGACCGTTATATGTGTAGTGTTTACCCATCTTTACGTTACTTAAGTGTCTTTTTTTTAAAATCTGTTCATTCTGAGACCAAGAGTGAAACTTTTGTGACTCCAGGAAATCCCCCCTTGCTGTGGATGCATTGTGTGATGTCCAGCCATCTGTTACTGAATGGCTAATACAGTAAACATGACCTCATTCAATGTGGAAAAGCCTGTGTGGTGTTTGACTTCCTTCAGGACTGCAGGGGAGAATCCACCCAGCGTTCATCTTTGTCTCTCGCTGAGTGGGCGTGGCCCGAGTTCGGTTCAGAGTTGTGCAGGTGGCTGAGGGAGCGTGCGTTTGTGTCCCCGCGTGCTCACGCGTACGCTTATGCGTGTGTTGACCATGCTCTTTGTTCTATGCATGTTTGTGTCTTTGTGTGCCTGTGTGCGTGTACATGTGTGTGCTTTTGAAAAATAACTTTTATTAAAAAATGGAGGAGACAATGCTGTCCCTTTACAGTAAAAAAAAAAAAAAAAAAAAAATGTATCTTGCATTTTGTCCTTTTTAATGTGATGAATGGCCACAGGGCCAGGGGCTGTTCAGTGGATATTAAGATTTCACCACAAGTTTTTTTCCTGTCTATTTCAGGAATATTAGTAAAATCTAGGAAATTGTATTCCTTGGATTAGGTGGGGTAGCCATATATTGATTTTCAAAAAAAAAGTACTGGGGTGGGCGGGTGTTATTAATTGGATCCCGGCTATGTCTTTGTGTGTGGAGTTTGCATGTTCTCTGTGCCTGCGTGGGTTTCATCCCACAATTCAAAAACATGCAGGTTAGGCTACTTGGTGATGTTGACAGGGCAAAACTAGTGCCCTGTATAAGTGCAGGTTAAATAAATGTCCAGGAAAAAGGACTGCTGCGATTAGGTAGGATTTCAGATCTGCTCAGAGAACACAAATGTAATTTGTCAATACATTATTACTGGGTTCACACCAAAAAAATAACTTTATTGATTTAAGTTACACACCATGATAAAACAAGCACAAATATATCACCAAAAAAAAAACTTGGTTCACGCCAATTAGCTGGTGGGCAATTAAAAGGTAGAGATTTTAGGTTTCCAGTCAGGAAATGGGAAAGAAATCCATAAAATATACAGTAGACATTTGTCCAATACATGTAGTATTTACTTAAAACGTTAGTCAAACAGAACAGCACTTTTTCCCCCCTTTGATTCCATGCTGGGAACAAACTATTCAGATTTTACTGAATAAGAAGCATTCTCAGTACAGCCATTTTAACATCTTGTTAAAGAAAAAATTTAATGACATACAGCTCACATTAAAATGGATCACCACATTTTATGGAAAAGAAATTTCACAAATCAAATGGTTTTAAAAAGGGACGGTAAAAAGGTGGAAGACCATTGGAGCCAACACAGGTGCACCAAACATACACCATCCGATTCAGGATTGAATGACGCAATACTGAATTAGTCCAATCATTTCTCAGATCTCACATTTTTTGATCAGGCCATGAGTTACAGCTACACACCGCATGCATCTGCGGTGAAAACTCTGACCAGTAATAGACAACATCGAACAACGTTGTAGTGTAAAACAGTAGTGCATTCAGCCAGCACACACATCAGCCCTCCAGAACAAGACTTGCTCCCCTGTGGTTCTGCTTACATCTCTTTAAATGGGGCAAGCCTGACCAAAAGGCACTCTCAAAACTTCCGACTAAAACTGCTCAAAGTGACATTGGGATGACAGCAGAAATGTGCGCATGTCCATAAGGGAACTAATTAGATTTACTGCTCAAACAGTAACATACTGTACAATTCCACAAAGATGCTAAAAACCTTTGACTTCACAGCAATTGTCAAGCATAAATTCCAAGAGACAGCTGGTTTGTTTATAAAACAATAATAAAAAAGCAGCAACCGTAAAACATAATTTAAAAAGTCCACAGCTTTCTTCCGAAGGAGTAGGAATACGGTAGAAATTTGCATTGGGGGATGGGGTGGGGGGGCTCCTCCTCCATCGTCATGGTGCACCCGTTTACATCCCAGTCTTGGCCTGGTTGTTGTTGGTGACCTGCTTTTTGTGCGCCAGGAAGGGGTACATGCACTTGTCTGCACCAATGAAGCGGTACATGCACACAACGGCATCGAACGGCAAAATCCTGAAAGAGACCAGACACCAAGGTCACCTGGCTATAGGTCACAACAAATCCACAACAGCTTGGGTCTCTAAGCCAGAAGTAAAGGGAGATTAGCATCCCTCGACCGGGATGGTTTAGTTAAGCTTATGATAAAGGCAGCGTAAAAAGCAGGCCAGAGACAGTGCATGAACGAAAGGAAATCAGAACGAGAACATACGTCTTCATGAAGGTCACCATGTACATGAGGCGTGGGGTGCAAATCATGGGTTGGTCGGTCAGGATGGCCCTCATAGCTTGGTTCACACAGTACTCAGGCTTCAGAGGAGGCAGGAATGATGCCATCTCCTTCCTGCGGGGGGGCGCCAAACAAGGGTTACATTCTGGAAACAGATGACTGCAAGTACTGACAGACATCTCATCTTAGCCTGATGGAGAATCTCACAGCTGAGAGCCTTCAGGAACGTGACCACAGGTCACACCTACAGACTTTCCATGCAAAAGGTGTTCTGCAGGTAAGGCCCACCTGATCCTGCAGCCCTGGAACATGCCGGTGTCCACCAGAAAGGGGCACACCAGCGTCATTTTGATCCCGTCTTTCTCCGCGGCCTTCAGCTCGTGGCTCAGCGACTCGTGGAAGCCGATGGCCCCGAACTTGCTGGCGCAGTAATCCTGTGAAAGGAGAACGTACACATTCTCAGAGCCTGTGCAGAAGACAATCCTCTGCTACCCAAGACACACCCCTGCAGAATTACAGGACAGTAGCCAAACAGAAGCATTCACACGTCGCTCAGTTCTGTTGGATGCCATCAACATAATACAAATGGTGGAGCTCTCACCCCACCCACCAAAGTAAAGTGAAACCATGGCACCCCATTACCCCTCTTCCAATAGAAAATGTGCAGAAATGTGGAATAATCCACATACCAATAGGACAGAGGAAGAGCATGGAATGATGCATATGAAGATGAGACTGGATGTGTGGAATATGGAATGCAGCTGTAGTTCTGGAGCACCCACCTCCACCCCTGCTGTGCTGAAGAGGCCCAGGGAGCTGGCCACTGTCACTATGTGCCCGTGGTTCATCTCCAGCATCTTGGGCAGGAAGGCCTTAGTGGTCTGAAAGAGAGAGGCAGAGTCTTTCAAGGGGAATGGCCCACACCGAATTACAGAGACCAGGAGTCAATTACGGCTGAATGGAGTTCTCATACAAATATCAGGGTCCAAGTTGAACTATGCGGTTGTTCCCTGCACTTGGAACGGTACTTCTCTCTAGGGTTTTCGACACACTTGTTCCTGGTTATGGTTATACACTTTGTTGTACGTCGCTCTGGATAAGAGCGTCTGCCAAATGCCTGTAATGTAATGTAAATACCCATATGTAAGAAAATACTATTTTTCTCCCATATTGCCATGTAGCACTTCATTAAAATGTTGAATTCATGGAGAGAAAGCAAAATGCCCTACAAAAAAAAAAAAAAAAAAAAAAAAAAAAAAAAAAGAGACCCCTGCAAGTTTATGGCTTCACAATATGGCTAAGAGTCATACACCTGAGACTAGCCAGAGAGCAGAATTATTTATACTTAGCCATACTTGGACCCTGAAGAACAAGCCAGGATTAAAAAAGAAAAAATCATTACTGTACTGGCAAAAAAAAGCAGGATTCTGGTCAGCCCTAATAGAACTTTCCAGAAATGCCAATATCCCTTATCACTCAGCTGACACAGAAGAGGCCCCCCTGACCTTTCATGCACAAAGCCTGTAGACACTGGGCATATCGCCATGGCAACCTGGTAATAAGGCCATTGCTCTTTATTGGAAATGGGGACAAATCAGGGCACAAGCATCTCAGCAATGCGCTTCACAGCCACACAGTCACCTCAAATTACAGCAATAGTGCCCCAGTGCCACCCCCAGAAAACATATGCAATAAAAATAGGCATACTTAAGATGTGTCAAGACAAACCCTAGTCACTCTACTTTTACTTTAGGTAAACACGTTAACAAAAAGTTCTCTGTTAGTCATGCATTGTGAAAGTGGTCTGTCAATGAATGCCAGTATAGATTAAGTCTTGAATGACTGAAGACCCACTCATTTGCTCGCTCTGCCACAGACTGACTGGCTGAGTGGCGCTTGGCTTACCCAGAAGTGTGCGTGGCAGTTGACCATCATGGTCCTCTCTATCAGCTCGTCGGGACACTCCAGGAGGTGGCGGCCGGACACCACGCCGGCGTTGTTGATCAGCAGGTCGATGTGGCCCACCTCCCGCTGGACCTTCTCAGCCGTGGAGTACACGCTTTCCCGCTTCCCCACGTCGCACACGTAGGTGTACACCTGGGGCTCAAACGCCGGCACCTGCTGCGTGCCACCGCCACACCCTGCAGCCAAGCAGCCGGTCGGTCAGGCACAGATCACAGCTTCGCCAAACGCCACACAGGACTATTTAAGCATCCCTACTCATCAGCGCAAATGCGCGCTCTGCCACCATCATACATTTGCAATAGATAAACTCTTGGCTTGAAACATTCAGTGAAGTAGGGCATCTGAACAACATATCAGATCCTAAGAACACAGGGATGAGATCCTAACAGTGTATGGATCATCTGATACAACAAGATAACTGTACCGACCACGCAGAAGACTAAAAAGAATTGGATCCGAGCAGTAGGACACCCCAAGAACAGACCAACGAAATAACTCATGCAGACCACGGTTCTTGTAGCATACCAAGTGCATGTACTCAACGCATTGCGCTGGTAGGAACTTCTATCACAAGTTTTTCATTCGGTGGATAGACATTCAAATATTCAGGAGACAAACACTGATGTTCTGTGCTGAGTGATTAACGCAATGCCCACACACCTAGTGACAGGGTCTTGCCCGAGATTAACTACTCTGTAGTGCTTACCGTCTTTGGGCACGGTGGTGGTCATCTCCCGTTGGATCTGTCGCACCATCTCAGCGGTCTCCTCGTTGCTTTGTTTGTTGATGTCCCAGAGAACAAGCACAGCCCTTCGCCGCGCAAACTCCTTGGCAAACAACCGCCCAAGTCCACTGCCAGCCCCAGTGATCACACACACCTGACCGGCAACACTCTTCTCTTTAGGTCGTACTAGCCATTTAAACCCGGCCAGAACAAACGCCCACAGCACTTTCAAAGTCACCAACAAAAACTCCGTAATGATATACATTTCTAATGCCCGGGTAATGAAATTCAAAGTTACAATTACAAGTTAGGTAACCAACTAACTAGCTAGTTGGTTAGTTTAAAAAATAAAGTCCAGTTATTTTGGGTAATCGACGTTACCCAACTAACTTAGATAGCACTTCCTTGCCAGCTACCGATCGCTAGAAAGTTTGAAAAACTGTGACACTACAAAAAAGTTACAAAAGGATTAATTAACGTTTACCTACCATACCCCAGCTGGTATAAGGTTAAACAGCACTACCCAGCGATGGTAGTGTACACTTTGTAAGTTAACGTTAACTTCACCGTTAGCAAATAATTTATTTGGGACCAGTC